>NC_069502.1:383307965-383487965 GCF_027579735.1 Bombina bombina | reverse complement strand
CCGGTGTGTACTGACGTTTTCCCTATACCTAAAAGGCTTACAGAGATTATTAGCAAGGAGTGGGATAGACCCGGTGTGCCTTTCCCCCCCCCCCCCCCGATATTTAGAAAAATGTTCCCAATAGACGCCACCACACGAGACTTATGGCAGACGGTCCCTAAGGTGGAGGGAGCAGTTTCTACTTTAGCCAAGCGTACCACTATCCCGGTGGAGGATAGTTGTGCTTTCTCAGATCCAATGGATAAAAAATTAGAAGGTTACCTTAAGAAAATGTTTGTTCAACAAGGTTTTATATTACAGCCCCTTGCATGCATTGCGCCCGTCACTGCTGCAGCGTCATTTTGGTTTGAGTCTCTGGAAGAGGCGATTCGCACAGCACCATTGGATGAGATTATGAACAAGCTTAAAGCACTTAAGCTAGCTAATGCATTTGTTTCAGATGCTGTTGTGCATTTAACCAAACTAACGGCTAAGAACTCCGGATTCGCCATTCAGGCGCGCAGAGCGCTATGGCTTAAATCCTGGTCAGCAGATGTGACTTCTAAATCTAAATTGCTTAATATTCCTTTCAAAGGGCAAACCTTATTCGGGCCCGGCTTCAAAGAAATTATTGCTGATATTACTGGAGGTAAGGGCCACACCCTTCCTCAGGACAGGGCCAAATCAAAGGCCAAACAGTGTAATTTTCGTGCCTTTCGTAATTTCAAGGCAGGAGCAGCATCAACTTCCTCCGCTCCAAAACAGGAAGGAACTGCTGCTCGTTACAGACAGGGTTGGAAGAGCAACCAGTCCTGGAACAAGGGCAAGCAGGCCAGAAAGCCTACTTCTGCCCCTAAAACAGCATGAAGAAAGGGCCCCCTATCCGGAAACGGATCTAGTGGGGGGCAGACTTTCTCTCTTCGCCCAGGCTTGGGCAAGAGATGTCCAGGATCCCTGGACGTTGGAGATCATATCTCAGGGTTACCTTCTGGACTTCAAAACTTCTCCTCCACAAGGGAGATTTCATCTGTCAAGGTTATCAACAAACCTAATAAAGAAAGAGGCATTTCTACAATGCGTACAAGACCTCTTAGTAATGGGAGTGATCCACCCCGTTCCGCGGATGGAACAAGGGCAAGGTTTTTACTCAAATCTGTTTGTGGTTCCCAAAAAAGAGGGAACCTTCAGGCCATCGTTCAAAATGGAAACTATTCGAACCATCCTACCCATGATCCAAGATGGTCAGTATATGACCACAGTGGACTTAAAGGATGCCTACCTTCACATACCGATTCACAAAGATCATTATCAGTACCTAAGGTTTGCCTTTCTAGACAGGCATTACCAGTTTGTAGCTCTTCCCTTCGGGTTAGCTACGGCCCCGAGAATTTTTACAAAGGTTCTGGGCTCGCTTCTGGCGGTACTAAGACCGCGAGGCATAGCGGTGGCCCCGTACCTAGACGACATTCTGATACAAGCGTCGAGTTTTCAAAATGCAAAGTCTCATACAGAGATAGTTCTAGCATTTCTGAGGTTGCATGGGTGGAAAGTGAACATGGAAAAGAATTCTCTGTTACCACTCACAAGGGTTCCTTTTCTAGGGACTCTTATAGATTCTGTAGAGTTGAAGATTTACCTGACGGAGTCCAGGTTATCAAAAATCCTAAATGCTTGCCGTGTCCTTCATTCCATTCCAAGCCCATCTGTAGCTCAGTGCATGGAAGTAATCGGCTTAATGGTCGCGGCAATGGACATAGTGCCATTTGCGCGCCTGCATCTCAGACCGCTGCAATTATGCATGCTAAGTCAGTGGAATGGGGATTACTCAGATCTGTCCCCTTTACTAAATCTGGACCAGGAGACCAGAGATTCTCTTCTCTGGTGGTTGTCTCGGGTTCATCTGTCCAAAGGAATGACTTTTCGCAGACCAGATTGGACGATTGTAACAACAGATGCCAGCCTACTAGGCTGGGGCGCAGTCTGGAATTCCCTGAAGGCTCAGGGATCGTGGACTCCGGAGGAGAAACTCCTTCCAATAAACATTCTGGAATTAAGAGCAATGTTCAATGCTCTTCTAGCTTGGCCTCAGTTAGCAACACTGAGGTTCATCAGATTTCAGTCGGACAACATCACGACTGTGGCTTACATCAATCATCAAGGGGGAACCAGGAGTTCCCTAGCGATGTTAGAAGTCTCGAAGATAATTCGCTGGGCAGAGTCTCACTCTTGCCACCTGTCAGTGATCTACATCCCAGGCGTGGAGAACTGGGAGGCGGACTTTCTAAGTCGCCAGACTTTTCATCCGGGGGAGTGGGAACTTCACCCGGAGGTATTTGCTCAACTAATTCTTCGTTGGGGCGAACCGGAACTGGATCTCATGGCATCTCGCCAGAACGCCAAGCTTCCTTGTTACGGATCCAGGTCCAGGGACCCGGGAGCGGTGCTGATAGATGCACTAGCAGCCCCTTGGGTTTTCAACATGGCTTACGTGTTTCCACCGTTTCCGTTACTGCCTCGACTGATTGCCAGGATCAAACAGGAGAGAGCATCGGTCATTCTGATAGCACCTGCGTGGCCACGCAGGACCTGGTATTCAGACCTAGTGGACATGTCGTCCTGTCCACCATGGTCTCTGCCTCTGAGGCAGGACCTTCTAATTCAGGGTCCTTTCAACCATCCAAGCCTAATTTCTCTGAGGCTGACTGCATGGAGATTGAACGCTTGATTCTATCAAAGCGTGGTTTTTCGGAGTCGGTTATTGATACATTAATACAGGCTCGGAAACCTGTTACCAGAAAAATTTACCATAAGATATGGCGTAAATATTTATATTGGTGTGAATCCAAGAGTTACTCATGGAGTAAGGTTAGGATTCCTAGGATATTGGCCTTTCTACAAGAGGGTTTAGAAAAGGGTTTATCCGCTAGTTCGTTAAAGGGGCAGATTTCTGCTCTGTCTATTCTTTTACACAAACGTCTGGCAGAGAATCCAGACGTCCAGGCTTTTTGTCAGGCTTTGGCTAGGATTAAGCCTGTGTTTAAAACTGTTGCTCCTCCGTGGAGCTTAAACTTGGTTTATAAAGTTCTTCAGGGTTTTCCGTTCGAACCCCTTCATTCCATTGATATTAAGCTTTTATCTTGGAAAGTTCTGTTTTTGATGGCTATTTCCTCGGCTCGAAGAGTCTCGGAGTTATCTGCCTTACATTGTGATTCTCCTTATCTGATTTTTCATTCAGACAAGGTAGTTCTGCGTACTAAACCTTGGTTTTTACCTAAGGTTGTTTTTAACAGGAATATCAATCAAGAGATTGTTGTTCCATCATTATGTCCTAATCCTTCTTCAAAGAAGGAACGTCTTTTGCATAATTTGGACGTAGTCCGTGCCCTAAAGTTCTACTTACAGGCAACTAAAGATTTTCGGCAAACTTCTTCTCTGTTTGTCGTTTATTCTGGACAGAGGAGAGGTCAAAAGGCTTCGGCCACCTCTCTCTCTTTTTGGCTTCGTAGCATAATACGGTTAGCCTATGAGACTGCTGGACAGCAGCCCCCTGAAAGAATTACAGCTCATTCCACTAGAGCTGTGGCTTCCACCTGGGCCTTTAAGAATGAGGCCTCTGTTGAACAGATTTGCAAGGCTGCAACTTGGTCTTTACTTCATACCTTTTCAAAATTTTACAAATTTGACACTTTTGCTTCTTCGGAGGCTGTTTTTGGGAGAAAGGTTCTACAGGCAGTGGTTCCTTCTGTTTAATGTTCCTGCCTTGTCCCTCCCATCATCCGTGTACTTTAGCTTTGGTATTGGTATCCCATAAGTAATGGATGACCCGTGGACTGAACACACTTAACAAGAGAAAACATAATTTATGCTTACCTGATAAATTTTATTTCTCTTGTAGTGTGTTCAGTCCACGGCCCGCCCTGTCTTTTTGAGGCAGCTCTAAATTTTAATTAAAACTCCAGTCACCACTGCACCCTATAGTTTCTCCTTTCTCGTCTTGTTTCGGTCGAGTGACTGGATATGACATGTCAGGCGAGGAGCTATGTAGCAGCTCTGCTTGGGTGATCCTCTTGCAACTTCCTGTTGGGGGGAGAATATATCCCATAAGTAATGGATGACCCGTGGACTGAACACACTACAAGAGAAATAAATTTATCAGGTAAGCATAAATTATGTATTTAGAACGCTTTGCTATTTTCAGGGCTCTTCAGGCTTTGCCTCTATTAAAGAGATAATCATTCATTCATTCATTTTCAGACAGACAATATAACAACTGTGGCATATGTCAATCATCAGGGTAGGACTCGCAGTCCTTTAACGATGAAAGAAGTATCTCAAATGCTTTCCTGGGCAGAATGCAACTCCTGTATAATTTCTGCAATACATATCCCGGTTATAGACAATTGAGAAGCGGATTATCTCAGATGTCAGACTTTACATCCAGGCGAGTGGTCTCTCCATCCAGCTGTATTTTGTCAGATTGTACAGATGGTGGAGTCCCATCTAAACCTGAAATTTCCCAGGTATCTTTCCAGGTCAAGGGATCCTCAGGCGGAGATAATGGATGCGTTGGCAGTTCCTTGGTCTTACCAACCTGCTTACGTCTAGTTCTTCTTCCAAGGGTGATGTCCAAGATCATAATGTAACAATCGCATGTGTTTCGGATAACACCATCATGGCCTCACAGATTTTGGTTTGCGGAACTTGTCAAGTTGCCAACCTGCCAACCTTATCCACTTCTGTTAAGACCAGACATTCTGTCTCAAGCGCCATTTTTCCGTCAGGATGGAAATTGAACGCTTAGTGCTTAGTCATAGAGGTTTCTCTGACTCAGTGATTAATACTATGCTACAGGCTCGTAAGTCTGTTTCAAGGAAGATTTATTATCGGGTTCGGAAAACCTATATTTCATTGTATCCTCATAAATTGTCTTGGCATTCTTTTAGAATATTTTACAGTTTCTTCAGGATGGTTTGGATAAAGGTTTGTCTGCAAGTATTTTGAAGGGACAAATTCTTCCCTTTCTGTTTTATTTCATAGAAAGAGTGTTAATCTTCCTGACTTTCACTGTTTTGTTCAGGCTTTGTTTGTTTCAAGCTTGTTATTAAAGAGACAGTCCAGGCCAAAATAAACTTACATGATTCAGATAGGGCATGTTATTTATAACAATTTTCCAATTTACTTTTATCACCAATTTTGCTTTGTTCTGTTGGTATTCTTAGTTAAAAGCTTAACCTTGGAGGTTCATATGCTAATTTCTTAGACCTTGAAGGCCACCTCTTTTCGGAATGCATTTTAAAAGTTTTTCACCACTAGAGGGTGTTAGTTCATGTGTTTCATATAGATAACACTGTGCTCGTGCACGTGAAGTTATCTGGGAGCAGGCACTGATTGGCTAAACTGCAAGTCTGTCAAAAGAACTGAAATAAAGGGGCAGTTTGCAGAGGCTTTGATACAAGATAATCACAGAGGTTAAAATTATTTTAATTATAACTGTGTTGGTTATTCAAAACTGGGGAATGGGTAATAAGGGATTGCCTATCTTTTAAAACAATACAAATTCTGGTGTAGACTGTCCCTTTAAGTCAATTTCTCCCCTTTGGAGTCTTAATTTGTTTTTAAAGGCTTTGCAGGCTCCTCCGTTTGAGCCTATGCATTCTCTGGATATTAAACTACTTTCTTGGAAAGTATTGTTCCTTTTGGCTATCTCTCCAGCTAGAAGTGTTTCTAAATTATAAGGCTGCAACTAACGATTATTTTCTTAATTGATTAATCAGACGATTATTTTTTTCGATTAATCGACTAATCGGATAAAAAAAGAACGAATAATTGTTTCCTATATTTTAAATAGAATCCACATACAGACTAAAGCTAGTCTTTAACTGTTTTCCCAATTTTAAGCAGCAGAGCACAGTTTTATAATTAAGCTAAACAAAAACTGTTAGAAAAGAGGTAGAACTTCCAGCTTGGCAAGGGGCCTCTCAATAAAGTAACCCTTGACTTCATTCTAACATAAAACATATCTTGAATATCTATATGCAATGGTAAATAACCAGCTATATAAGGTTAGGGGAAAATATCTAGTCCGCTCTAAAAATAACAGATATTTCTTTTGCAAGATGTACCGAGTCCACGGATTCATCCTAACTTGTGGGATATTGTCCTTCCTGTCAGGAAGTAGCAAAGAGAGCACCACAGCAGAGCTGTCTATATAGCTCCACCCTCCAGTCATTCTCTTTGCTGGCTCTAAGCAGGAAGAGTAAAGAGAAGAGGTGTTAAACTGTTAGTTTTATTTTATCTTCAATCAAGTGTTTGTTATTTTTAAATGGTACCGGTGTTGTACTATTTACTCTCAGGCAGGACATAGATGAAGATTTCTGCCTGGAGGATGATGATCTTAGCATTTGTAACTAAGGTCCACTGCTGTTCCCACATGAGCTGAGGAGTACAGGAAAACTTCAGTGTGAGGAATGGTTTCTTGCTTTACAGCAATCAGGTATGTTCAGTCATATTTCCTGCAGAGACTGTGTTAACTCAGAAAGGCTGACAGTGTCCCCATTAGGGGAAGGGGAAGCAGTAATTCTAGTGTTATCAGAGGTTTTTACTAGATTGCATAAAGGGTTAATTTTTTGTGGGCACTCAGTTTATGTGAATTTGGGACAAACGTTTTTGTGTCTGGGAGTATTGTTTTCTGTTTTATGGGATATTTGCTTGAGGGTTCTTTGGGGTTGTTTATAACCTACATGGCTTTCAGGCAGGGTTTGTTAGTTTTGTGTAGGCCCCAGCAACATCGAGTGAGGTGGGCGGGGCCTACATTTACAAGCAGCAAGCAACGTCTCCTGAGGTCCTGAGAGTCTTCTGAGGAACTAATTGAAGCTTTAAACCCCATATTATCACTTGCCTACATTTACAAGCAGCAAGCAACGTCTCCTGAGGTCCTGAGAGTCTTCTGAGGAACTAATTGAAGCTTTAAACCCCATATTATCACTTCCTAAGGGCAGGTAGGGCCACAGCAGAGCTGTGGCAAGGTGCTGTCAGGTTTTTAACCGGTTTTAGACACTTATCAATCCGTTTTTTTTATTTGGGGGTCTATTGCTTTGTTACTTGTGGTGCAATCCTTCTAAAGCTTAGCTGCAAAGAATTCAGGTTTTGCCATTTTAGCGCGAAGAGCGTTATGGCTTAAGTCCTGGTCAGCTGATGTGTCATCTAAATCTAAGCTTTTGACCATCCCTTTCAAAGGTAAGACCCTATTCGGGCCTGCACTGAAAGAGATCATTTCAGACATCACTGGAGGGAAGGGTCATGCCCTCCCTCAATATAAGTCAAATAAGACAAGGACCAAACAAAATAATTTTCGTTCCTTTCGAAACTTCAAGGGAGGTCCCGCTTCCTCTTCCCCTGCTGCAAAGCAAGAGGGGAACTTTGCTCAATCTGGAGACCTAACCAGGCTTGGAACAAGGGTAAACAGGCCAAAAAGCCTGCTGCTGCCACTAAGACAGCATGAAGGGGTAGCCCCCGATCCGGGACCGGATCAAGTAGGGGGCAGACTTTCTCTCTTTGCTCAGGCCTGGACAAGAGACGTTCAGGACTCCTGTGCCATAGAAATTGTAACCCAGGGGTATCTCCTAGATTTCAAAGATTCTCCTCCAAGGGGGAGGTTCCATCTTTCTCAATTGTCTGTAAACCAGACAAATAGAGAGGCGTTCTTACGCTTTGTAGAAGACCTTTTTACCATGGGAGTGATCTGCCCAGTTCCGAAAACAGAACAGGGGCAAGGTTTCTACTCCAATCTGTTTGTATTTCCCAAAAAAGAGGGAACCTTCAGACCAATTCTAGATCTCAAGATCCTAAACCAATTCCTTCAGAGTTCCATCCTTCAAGATGGAGACCATTTGGACTATTTTACCAATGATCCAAGAGGGTCCATATATGACTACCGTGGATCTAAAGGAGACAGGCCAGTTCTGAGCAGGTACACCCCAATAGATTTGCCGGATTAAGTGAAGATGTTGGGGATATCAGTTCAGGGGTGGCAGTGTCAGATAGGGCTGTGTTGCCTAGTATAGTGAACAGTCCTTTGTGGAAGAGGAGCATACTATGGTGGGTAGTCCTTCAGTCATGGAAGAGGGGCATACAAGTCAGGGCCAGAGGCACATGTTGGTGGTAGGAGACTCTATTATTAGGAAGGTTGATAGGGTAATTTGTCATCCAGACCCTTTACATAGAACACTTTGCTGTCTTCCAGGGGCTTGTGTTAGGCATATTGTGGAACGTATTGATAGATTGTTAGAGGGATGTGGGTCTGATCCTGCAGTCATGGTGCATATTGGTACTAATGAAGGAATCGGTGGGTGATGGAGAGTCCTAAAAAATGACTTCAGGGAGTTAGGTAGCAAGCTTAAAGCAAAGACCTCCAAAGTAATATTTTCTGAGATATTACCAGTGCCGTGTGTTAACTCAGTAAGGCAGAAGGAGTTAAGGTCTGTTAATTCATGGCTAAAAACATGGTGTAAAAATGAGGGGTTTGACTTTTTAGAACACTGGGCTGATTTTTCACTAGGGTACAATTTGTACAGTAAGGATGGATTGCACCTGAATGACATGGGTGCATGTGTGTTGGGGGAAAGGATGGTAGCACGTTTAGAGAACCTTTTAAACTAGGCAAAGGGGGGGAGGGTCAGTTAGAACACAATAGAACAGAGAGATCAGTCTATGAATATGTCACTCCCTTAATATCTCAAGGAAGGGATGACTTAAGAAATGTCACATTAGAAAGTATAGAGGAAAGCACACCAAGTAGCAGCAGAAAGCACATGAAAATTAAATGTATGACATCAAATGCAAGAAGCATGACAGGTAAAATGGGGGAGCTGACGCTCTTAGTTGCAGTAGAGGACTATGATGTTATCAGTATAACTGAAACTTGGTGGGATGATTCACATGACTGGGCAGTTAACTTAGAGGGGTATACATTATTTAGGAGGGACAGGAATAATAAAAGGGGTGGAGGAATCTGCATGTATATTAAACCTAACCTTAAACCTACAATAAGGGAAGATATTTATGTTACAAGTGACAATGTAGAGACCCTGTGGGTTGAAATAAAGAGTGGGGGAGGAAAATCCTAAAAAAATATTACTAGCAACATGCTACAAGCCTCCCAAGATTAGTGACCCGGAGGAAACTCAACTACTTATCCAAATAGGTAAGGCTGCTAATAACAGTGCTGTAATTATGGGAGATTTTAACTATCCTGATATAAACTGGGCCAATGAAACTAGTAATTCAGCTAAGGGGGATAGATTTTTAAATGTTCTCAGGGATAACTTCTTGTCACAATTAATAGAGAAGCCAACTAGGAGTAAAGCTATATTGGATTTAGTGCTATCAAACAATACAGGTACAATATCAAACATAGAAGTTAAAGAACATTTGGGTAACAGTGATCATAACATGGTCACGTTTGAAATCTCTTTTCATATGCAGTGTTTTAAAGGCTTAACTAAGACTTTTAATTTCAAGAAAGCAAAATTCAACGATTTAAGGAAATCATTAAATAATATAAATTGGGACAATGTATTTTCTAATAAAAATACAGAGGATAAATGGATAATATTTAAAAATGTGTTAAATAAATATACATATCAACACATACCATATGGTTATAAAAATAAAAAAACAAAGCCGTTATGGCTAAATAAAAATGTGTTAAGAGAAATTGGGAAAAAACGTAGGGCATTTAAATTATTAAAAGAAAATAGTACAGACTCAGCATACAATATTTATAAGGAATGTAACAAAGCATGCAAAAAAGCAATCAAATTAGCAAAAATTGAAAATGAAAAATTAATTGCCAAGGATTCTAAGTCTAACCCTAAAAGGTTCTTTAAGTACATAAATAGCAAAAAAATCTAAGAAGGGTAATATAGGTACATTAAAATGCGTGGAGGGTAGCATGATAAATAATGACAGGGAGAAGGCTGAGGTACTAAACCAGTTTTTTTCTTCTCACAAGAGAGGAACTATTGAATGATACTTTGGAACAGAATAGAACATGCCAGACCATACCACTAACTTGGTTTTGTTTAGAGGATATCAGGAAAAAACTGGAAAATATTAAGGTAAATAAAACTCCAGGGCCAGATGGAATACACCCAAGGGTGTTAAGGGAACTTAGCACTGTTATAGACAAACCTTTACTCTTAATTTTTCAAGACTCATTATCCTCAGGCATGGTACCCCAGGATTGGCGTAAAGCTGATGTGGTGCTACTCTTCAAAAAGGGAAGCAGGGATGATCCAGGAAGCTATAGACCAGTTAGTCTGACATCAATAGTGGGGAAGATATTTGAAGGGATTATATTGATGAGCATATTCGTGTAAACAAGATTATGAGTTCTAATCAGCATGGCTTTAGGAGAAATAGATCATGTCAAACTAATCTAATTAGATTCTACGAGGAAGTAAGTAAAAATATAGATAAAGGGGGATCAGTTGATGTGATATACTTAGATTTTGCAAAGGCATTTGATACAGTGCCACATTAGAGATTAATGCACAAAATTAAGGGACTGGGAATAGCTGAAAATGTTAGCTCATGGATAAATAACTGGATAAAAGATAGGGAGCAACGAGTAGTAGTAAATGGATCATACTCATATTGGACAAAGGTAATCAGTGGCGTCCCCCAGGGATCAGTACTGGGCCCTGTTCTTTTTAATATTTTTATAAATGACTTGGAGCAAGGATTAAATAGCGACATCTCTATTTTTGCGGATGATACTAAGTTAAGTAAGGTCATTAGGTCAGAGCAGGACGAACTCTCTTTACAAAGGGATTTGCTAAAATTAGAACTATGGGCAAGTGAGTGGAAAATGAGATTTAATACGGAAAAATGCAAGGTTCTACATTTTGGAAGTAAAAATAAGCAGGCTACGTATTTTTTAAATGGGACAAGACTTAGCCAAACACAGGAGGAAAGGGATTTGGGAGTAGTAATAGATAACAAGCTAAAGATGGGTGCACAATGCAGGGCAGCGGCTTCAAAGGCTAATAAGATACTAGCATGTATTAAAAGAGGCATTGATTCAAGGGAGGAAAGCATAATTCTGTCATTATATAAAGCCCTGGTAAGACCTCACCTTGAGTTTGGAGTGCAGTTCTGGGGACCGATTGCTAAAAAAGATATTGCAGAACTAGAAAAAGTTCAGAGAAGGGCCACAAAGCTAATAAGGGGATTGGAGAAATTAACCTATGTGGAGAGGCTAGCCAAACTGGGTCTGTTTTCTTTAGAAAATAGGCGCTTGAGAGGTGACATGATTACTTTATATAAATATATTCAAGGCCCATATACAGAGATGGCAGAAGCTCTGTTTATTCCAAGAGGTCATAATTTAAGGTTGGAGGAAAGGAGATTTAATCTCCTGCAACGGAAACGTTTTTTCACTGTAAGAGCAATAAAATTGTGGAACTCATTACCAAAGGAGGTAGTGAATGCCAATACCATAGATACATTTAAAAATAGTCTGGATAAATTTCTGTATATAAACAAAATTCATGGATATGATTGCTAGTATTAAATGGGTCACATTTTAATGGGGTTATTTAAGCTTAACTGGAGCTTTTTGAAAGTATTTTAGATTTGTATAGGTTGAACTCGATGGACTTCAGTCTTTTTTCAACCTTATCTACTATGTTACTATGTATCTACCCATTCCTATCCACAAAGATCATTACCAGTTCCTCACGTTTGCCTTTCTGGACAGTCATTACCAGTTTGTGGCTCTTCCCTTCGGGTTGGCCACAGCGCCAAAAATCTTCACAAAGGTGCTAGGGTCCCTTCTGTCGGTCCTAAGGCCGAGGGGCATAGCAGTGGCGCCTTATCTAGACGACATCTTAATTCAAGCCTCGACTTTCCAACTTGCCAAGTCTCACACAGACTTAGTGTTGGCCTTTCTAAGATCTCATGGGTGGAAGGTGAACGTGAAAAATAGTTCACTTATTCCTCTCACAAGAGTTCCATTCCTGGGAACTCTGATAGATTAGGTGGACAGGAAAATATTTCTGACGGAGGTCAGGAAATCAAAGTTTTTTTTTTTTTTAAGATTTTTTTATTGAGGTTTTACAGAGAAAACACATAACAGAAATCGCATGTGAACATCATAAATGTAAAATACAGTGAAAATTGAGCAAGTTATTTCAAGAATTATACAGTATGTAATAAGTAGGCTAATGAAACCTCGATTTTATGATAGATAGCGTAAATGACTAACCAGTTAGCAACCAACTCTCAGGCCATACGGCCTCTAAGGGTATAATGAAGAAAACTGGTAGACAAATAGTTTTTTTTTTTTTTTTTTTTTTGTGAGCTTCAGGGTATGGGGGGGGAGGATATTCAGCGGATAAGCACCGCTAGTCAAACATGGGGGTGAGTGGGGTGTGTGTGTGTGGGGGCGGAGCCTTATAAAAGTGCGACAAGAGGAATGTGAGGGGGCCTCTAAGAGAGTTACTGGAAAGTTGTAGATAAATCAGATAGTCAATATAAACTAATAAGAGCACATAAAACATGTGCCCAAGCAATCCTCGTACAGAAAATGAATAGAAATGCATAGTAATTAGTGAACAAATAGGCACGTACTTATATACAGGGCATCAATTCTGCAATTGCAACCAATATATGAACCCTTTATAGCAAGCATGAGGCTTGTGAAATGCATAACAGCTGTTCCAGTCATATTATACTAACTCTATGTATAGGTTCTAGCTGATATCTGTTAAATAGCGCTTATAAGAATTCTAATGTAATGTAAAAGGGGACATATCAAGCTTATATAAGGATATTTAAATATAAACATTTAAGCCACATAGCCTTACCGCCAAAAGTAGTACAATCAAACATGGCGTGTACAGATCTGGGCCATGAGGGGTATATTAATTTAGCTAGAAGGCACTCCTAATATGTGTGACTGTTGCAATGTAATAGTTATAGACCTGATCTGTCCATGTTGAATCTGAACTGCAAACAGATGTGATAAAAAAATGCAAACATTAGTAGTGAGTAGATGAAAATAGTTATAAGCTCGATATGTCAGTGTTGGGTCTAAACTGCAGACAGATATGCCAAAAATGCGAACATTAGCAGTGAACAGGCGGACATATAATGCTTGAGTATAGATCATAAGTTGGGGTTGAGAGACAGAACTGGCAGAAAACTGTGTGACTTCAGACGGGGAGTGCACAAAGCAATGTCCTGAATTAATAGATCTGAGCAGATCCGTACTATTACTGTACAGCAGGCCTTCTATATGTTTATACGTATATATAAATTAGATCCATATTCGGATTGCAGTACTTAGGATACACTGTCTCATCTCCTGATCATAGCATAACTGACATAGGGGAGGTGTTTAGACCTTATTTTAAGAAAGGGGTAAGTACCTCTTGCAACTTTAGAGCTATATTATTGCCAGGTGCCAAACTAGTTGTTTATCTATGTGATTAGGGTGGGAGATTATTCAGGCTAGTAAGTAAAATGCATATCTACAGGGTGAGAGCAAAGACATGTTTCAGGGGCTTTTATGAACAAATATGGTTATCTAGATATGAGAACCCCTGACTGTTATGTTACCTAAAGTGAAAAGTCTCGCTAATATACATTTGTAGAGGACTATGCATGGTTAGGGCACAAAATATATAACCATAATTAACGTGAGATATATAATCACTATTAAAGTAGATGGTGAGATGTGGCATCTCTGCATTTCTGAGACTGCTTTATACAAAGCAAACCTAACTTGTCAAACATATACTATTACAGCAGATAGACCTATACATATGTCACAAAATGGATCAATTTTCCATATCTATATTGACATCCTAAGCTTATAATAGTGCAGCTATGCATGAGACGGAAATATATGAGCAGTATTCATTAGGAGAGCAAATGCCCTCTAATAAAAAGTAACATTAAGAGATTAAAGATATAAACATCCTATAGGTTACATTTAACATTCTAATTACATTAGCCAGAAAACAATAACTGCAGATTTCTCCAGGTTTGCCCTGTAACAGGGTAATTAGGACACAAAAAGAGGGAGGAACTAGGGGATATCGCACTCTGTGGTATCATAAAACAATTTAAGCTACAATAATACACTCATGTGTATAAGCTAAATAGCATCCTATCAGTCCTCAGGCTAAGTAGAAGTGTGTGTGTATATATATATATATATATATATATATATATAAAAAAAATACATATTATTAAAGACTCCTTATGCATTTATATAGGGAGAGTAGCAGGCTGCATGGTGGATTATAGACAAGCAACAAGCAGTATAATAAGCAGTATTAACTAAATTATACGTAGCAAACCTGACCTATATGTGTTAACATCAGTTGTGGGCATAAATATACCCTAATTAGAACTAATTTTTCACACGCTATTTCCAGTTTTCCCCTTAGTGAGATCTCAGCCATATAAAAGGGAAGTATAGGGGGAGGGGTTCAAGATATAATATAACCCACAATAAAAGCTCCTGTTGTGATTTATGTAGACTGGAAATACATATAGATATAGCTCCGGGAGCGTGGAAAATGAGTAGTGTGATGGAAAATACTGAGAAAAGCTACTAAATATAGACAACAAGCATGGGAACTTTACCTTTCTTAGCCACGATAGAAAAGAAAAAAAAAACAACATAGTATGGTATACAACAACTAATAAACAAACATTCTAAACTGCAGTTGCACGAATATTAATGAACAATAGGCAGAGTAGTTAGTCGCAACTTACATATATAAAACTAAGATTATTACATTACTCCCTACTCTAATACTGAATCTCTATCTTCTAAAGGGCTAACAAGAATGCCATGTACAATTAGATAGAATAGGCTTAGCTGTTAACTCTAGGTTTGAGTCTCTTTGTAACTTTGAAAGTAGCTGGGTGCATCAGATTTCACAGTCTTGGTAAAGGAGACCCATCTCATAAACAAAATTAGTAACAGGCCACTTGCAAGATTCACTTAGCATTCAAACCTGCGTACACCACCCAGGTTGCTGCAAACTATTATTTTATGTCCCTTGTAGTGAATCGTCTTCTTGCTGCTGGGTTTTAGAGGGCCAATAGATCCAGCTCAACTAGGTACTTTATTTCATCTGTCCTGTCAAATATTGTAGAGTACTGCAAAAGTAGGGGAATATATCTCGGGCAGTCAGCCGTCATAATCATGTTAAATTACCCCATTCATGCATTTCTTAGAGAAGAAAAATAACAAAAGATTCAGGGTCATGAAAAACGTAGACAGTAGGATCTCATGGTGCAAAATGTTACCGATCAGCCGACTCCAGCTCTGTCAATCCACCTATAGAGGTATCTCAGTAAGAACAATCTCCAGAGTTGCAGGTGGTGAAATGAGAGCCGCTTGTAAGATGAACCTGTATGCGGTATGTCCGGGCTCCTCTTTTCGACTACTAATGTGCAGGGCAGGGGCCGGGGAGAGACTGTTTTGAACTGTAGGAAATTTCTAGTCGGCTGTCTTTTCTCTACTATCCCCACTGGAGGCAATGGGCGTTTTGTGGCTGCCGAGTCTTCCATTCTCTCCCCAGCTCCCACAAACGGCAGACACTGTGGGGAGGCTGGTGTACTAGATGACTCTCTATCCTTTACCTCGGCATTAGCGTGCGCCGAGCGCTGCTGCGACCCACGGTCAGCGCTAGGTTCCGGCTCTGCTTCATGTAGATCTACAGGTAAATCTTGAGAAATGCCTTGACTGAAGTTTACCCTAGCAGGGCAGCCAGAGAGAGATCTCAGAGTATGTATAATTTCCGCCTGTTGTAGGTCTAAGCGGGAGCTGAGCTCAACTAAAATGTGGGCCAGATGCATTTTCTTTATGTTTCCCCTTCTTTATTTGTTCCTCTCTATCCTCTGAAGCTTGATTTATCACTATCTCCCTGAGTGATTTCTTATTGGGCTGAAGTGCTGCTTATCGGACTGGGAATTATTTTATATCTGTTCGGGGGTCATCCGTTCCTGTTACGGGTGTGTTTTAGGCCCCAGTAGATATGTGCAATGATATGCGTGTATGGTTCCGTAGAGAAACTCCCTCACTGTATCCGTATAAGTATTCCAATACAAATATTCGCTGTATAGCCTCAGGCTGCAAATAAGATTATCAAGTCAGTCTCTTCAGCCTCTGTGTATCTCCGTTCCAAGATGGCGCTTGTTGTTCCGCTCTGCCCGATGTGAGGTCCTATTTTGTAAGGCCATTGTGCTGAAATTATCAGGGGAATATATAGGAATGTATTCCCTGTCACTTCATGAGCTTTCTACTCACTTTTGTGGATCAGAAGGCTGAGGTATCCCCCATAACAAGTAGTCTAACGAAGCATTTGGCTCTAAGCTCATTCAGATTGTGGCCATTGCCTTCCTTGGCCGGCTCCGCCCCGAAATCAAAGATTTTAACCACCTGCCGAGCTCTTCATTCCATTCCTTGGCCGTCAGTTGCTCAGTGTATGGAGGTAATCGGACTTATGGTTGCGTCAATGGACATAGTTCCGTTTGCTGGCTTGCATCTCAGACCACTGCAACTATGCATGCTCAAACAGTGGAATGGGGATTATACAGATTTATCTCCTCAGATAAATTTGGATCAAGACACCAGAGACTCTCTTCTTTGGTGGTTGTCACAGGATCACCTGTCCAGGGGAATGTGTTTCCGCAGGCCAGCGTGGGTTTTTGTGACGACGGACGCCAGCCTACTGGGCTGGGGTGCAGTCTGGAATTCCCTGAAAGCACAGGGTTTGTGGACTCAGGAGGAGGCCCTCCTACCGATAAATATTCTGGAATTAAGAGCGATATTCAATGCTCTTCAGGCGTGACCTCAGCCGGATTCATCAGGTTTCAGTTGGACAACATCACGACTGTAGCTTATATCAATCATCAGAGGGGAACAAGGAGTTCCTTTGCGATGATAGAAGTTTCCAGGATAATCCGATGGGCAGAGACTCACTCTTGCCATCTATCAGCGATCTATATCCCAGGGGTGGAGAACTGGGAGGCAGATTTTCTAAGTCGTCAGACTTTTCATCCGGGGGAGTGGGAGCTCCATCCAGAGGTGTTTGCTCAACTGGTTCAGCTATAGGGCACACCAGAATTGGATCTGATGGCGTCTCGTCAGAACGCCAAACTTCCTCGTTACGGATCCAGGTCAAGGGATCCTGAGGCAGTACTGATAGATGCTCTAGCAGTACCCTGGCCGTTCAACCTGGCTTATGTGTTTCCACCATTCCCTCTCCTTCCGCGTCTGTTTGCCAGAATCAAACAGGAGAGAGCTTCAGTGATTTTGATAGCGCCTGCGTGGCCATACAGGACTTGGTATGCAGACCTGGTGGACATGTCATCTCTGCCACCATGGACTCTGCCACTGAGACGGGACCTTTTGATTCAAGATCCATTCAAGCATCCAAATCTAATTTCTCTGCAACTGACTGCTTGGAGATTGAACGCTTGATTTTATCAAAGCGGGGTTTCTCTGAGTCGGTCATAGATACCTTGATTCAGGCTCGAAAGCCTGTCACCAGGAAGATCCATCATAAGATATGGCGTAAATATATTTTTTGATGTGAATCCAAAGGCTACTCATGGAGTAAGATTAGGATTTCTCCAACATTGGTGTGTCCGGTCCACGGCGTCATCCTTACTTGTGGGAATATTCTCTTCCCCAACAGGAAATGGCAAAGAGCACAGCAAAAGCTGCCCATATAGCCCCTCCTCTGGCTCCGCCCCCCAGTCATTCTCTTTGCCGCTCTGAACATGTAGCATCTCCACGGAGATGGTGAAGAGTATGTGGTGTTGTAGTTTTTTATTCTTCTATCAAGTGTTTGTTATTTTAAAATAGTGCCGGTTTGTACTATTTACTCTAAAACAGAAAAGGATGAAGAGTTCTGTTTAAAAGAGAAGTATGATTTTAGCAGCAGTAACTAAAATCAATTGCTGTTCCCACGCAGGACTGTTGAGCCCAGAGAACTTCAGTTGGGGGTAACAGTTTGCAGACTTTTCTGCTCAAGGTATGACTAGTCCATTTTCTAACAAGACTTAGTAATGCTAGAAGACTGTCATTTTCCCTCTTTGGGATCGGTGAGCCATTTTCTTAGACTCATAACAGAATGAAGGCTTATTGATGGGCTATATACTGGTTGACACTATTGTGGGCTAAATCGATTGCTTTATTCAATATTTATATGTGGTTTGAAGTGTTTTTAAAAACCTGAGAATAATTTGGTAACTTTTTTAAGCGCCAGGCAGTCGTTTAGACACCTTTCACTCTAGTAGGCAGAGCCTCTTTTTCGCGCCTTAATTGCGCAGTTTCTTTTGGATGCAGTGCATGCAGCTTCATGTGAGAGGGTCTGGTGGCCATTAAAAACGTTCCTGGAAGGCTTATTTCTGTGGCGGATAACCCCAAGGACAGGTGAAGCCGCAGCAAACGCTGTGGCTGGGACTGTAGTGGGTTTAAAATTGTTAATTGATAAAACAGCTCCGGTTTCCTCATTTAAGGGGTTACAAACTTGAAAATTGGGGTGCAATACTTTTAAAGCATTAAGACACTAGGGTGCAAATTTGGTAAGGATCGGATAATTCCTTCATAGTTTTTCACACATTCAGAAATAAAGTGTGCTCTGTTTAACATTTAAAGAGACAGTAACGGTTTTGTCTAAAAACGGTTTTATTGCATTAATAGCCTGTATAAGCCTGTCTAACATGTCTGTACCTTCAGATAGAACATGTTCTTTATGTATGGTGGCCAAGGTATGTGATAATTGTGCCATGGCGTCCAGACAAAGTAAGGACAGTACTGTCACATTTAATAAGGTTGCCCAAGATGATTCCTCAAATGAAGGTAGTGGGGGTAGTTCACCATCCTCTCCTTCTGTGTCAATACCAGTTATGAACAAGGGGATATGGGAACGCGCTGTACAAAACAGCATATGAGAGGTAAAGAACTATATAAGGAATGTGGATTACACAAGAGTATAATAAAAACGTTTATATTTGTTTATAATTGTATTACAATAAGCGATGCCGGCATCTGTTACAAAGTAAAATAGTACAATTAAAATAGGATAAGAATCAACATAAACTATAAAACATCAGTGTGTAGTGCTGTAAGTAACTATAAAAATAATATGTTGCAAAGTAACACAATGTTAAAATTTAAACAGAGTCAATGTTACCGTCCTTTCACAATCAGGCCAGTGATTAGAGTGTCTGATCCAGCTGTTTATATGAATGACTTGGAAAATTCCCTCTGCGTTGTTTTTAAAACAACGAAAAACTTGCAAGAATCTTCTGGCTTGTATCCAATGACTGTGAGTTAAATTTCAAAGACACATTCACAGCCGTATTTGCGGGATGTCCCGTGCTGTGGACCGGTTCCGGTCAGGAGGTCAAAGTGCAGGAGTAATGATAAGCAACGACAGACTTCGTTTCTTTGAAGTAAAAATGAATCAGACTGCTTTTAACAAATGTGGGTCATGGGTGGGAATTACGCATATAGAGTCAATTCATATATTAAAGAGGCTCAATGCACCGCACCTACCGCATATGTAAGTCAAGCAGTTGTATTGCAAGTGAAGTTTGTAACAGCGTCCATATTACTCAGATTCCAGTGCTGGACAGAAGAAAGTAGATCATGGGTATGATGGTATTTCCAGGAAAAAACAACTCTGTGAATTAGAGTTGGTCTCAACCACCTTACCTACTACTTAATTTCACAAGTTATGAGCAAATTTCTACGCGTTTTAGCCTAGTCAGGCCTTTATCAAGATGCTCATTATGGTCTTTCATGAATTTAAATACACTGTGGTTCTCTGTGATTGGATCAGAGAGGGTCATGGGATTAGATGAGAGAAAGTCATGTGATTAGATGGTTTACACCTAAACACAAACACCACAGAAATGTAAAAATAGCCCTGGTCCTTAAAGGGATAGTAAACACCAACAATGTTATTGTTTAAAAAGATTAAAAAGATAGTTAATCTCTTTATTTACCATTCCCCAGTTTTACAAAACCAACACTGTTATAGAAATATACTTTTTACTTCTTTAATTACCTTGTATCTAAGCTTCTGCTTACGGACTCCTTATCTCAGATCTTTTGACAGACTTGCATTTCAGTCAATTAGTGCTAACTCTTAAATAACTTCACATGCATGAGCACAATGTTATCTATATGAAACACATGAACTAATGCCCTCTAGCGGTGAAAAACTGTCAACTGCATTCAAATTTGAGGCGGCCTTCAAGGGCTTAGAAATTAGCATATTAGCCTTCAACTAAGAATAACTAGAGACTAAAATAAAATTGATTATAAAAGTAAATTTAGAAAGTTGTTTAAAATGACATCATCTGAATCATGAAAGTTTAGTTTAGACTTTACTATGCCATTAAGGGTACGAAATCGAAAAATGGCCTTGTCCTTAAGGAGTTAACTGGTCCTTTAATGCTCATTGATTAGTTGGCTGCTAATATTGCTAAGAAAATGTTCTGCTGTAGCAGATGTTGGCAGTAAAGCTGAATTCTGGGCTTGGAATTTGATATTTTTTTCTTAATCTTCACAGACCTGAGTTAAGAGAACATTTGCAAAGAAACACCAGAAACAGGAAGCCAGGGGTACTGATTATTTGTACTGTTTCCAGGGAAGGACAAAAAGCTTATTTGGCTAAAAGGGTCTATGAGCTGAAAAGAAGTCCGACGTTCTAATTGAAAACTTATTGCCGTAGAGTTGTGGATTCGTTTTTTGTTTTTTTTCTTTACAACCTTTTACTTAAAGGGACACTGAACCCAAATTTTTTCTTTTGTGATTCAGCTAGAGCATGAAATTTTAAGCAACTTTCTAATTTACTCCTATTATCAATTTTTCTTCATTCTCTTGGTATCTTTATTTGAAATGCAAGAATTTAAGTTTAGATGCCGGCCCATTTTTATTGAACAACCTGGGTTGTTCTTGTTGATTAGTGGATAAATTCATCCACCAACAAAAAAGTGCTGTCCAGAGTTCTGAAAAAAAAAAAAAAAATCTTAGATGCCTTATTTTTCAAATTAAAGATTGCAAGGGAACGAAAAAAAATTGATAATAGGAGTAAATTAGAAAGTTGCTTAAAATTGCATGCTTTATCTGAATCACGAAAGAAAAAATGTGGGTTCAGTGTCCCTTTAACATTTTCTTCATCCAAGCATACAGGTTTTGGCAGGAAGTTTTTCAATGAACCCACATCTTCATATGGATTGCTTGCTACTGTCCTCACTAGTCCTAAATACATCACTGAAATTGTATTATACTTATCATAGTCCAATTCTTCACACTAACAGTAGTAGGATACCATTCTGACATTTGTGTGTTGGTCCTCCTTTTTTTCTAACCAGGTTTACCTCCTCTCAATTACTCTCCAAATGCTTTGCTGTATCTGTGCAGGTGGGGGAGGGGTTTTGGTGAAAGAGGCGAAAACATGGCGGCAGTTTCTACCACTACTAGAAGGCAAGAGGCAGTATAGCAGACTAGCACTGAATACTACTGAAAGGAATTTGTTGATTTCTTAGTTATTATAAATCTGGTTTATGTTCCCAATAAGACTCTTCTATTGATCAGACAAAAAGGATTTTTACAACTTTGATTTCTTTAATTTGTTAAATCACTTTGCAGCTCTCGTTGCAAAACTGCACTATTTTGACGTTTCAGATTTGTTTATAAAATGGTCTATGACCATGAAGATGTATAATTTTGTTTTGTCAAGCAAAATTCTCTATAAGAGAAACTGTTAAACTTCCTGTCACGTGATTGCGAGAAGAATCAGAAAGTTATTTTTCTAACACTGTTAATTTCTTTCATGTAATTGGCAAGAGTCCATGAGCTATTGGCAAGAGTCCATGAGCTAGTGACGTATGGGATATACAATCCTACCAGGAGGGGCAAAGTTTCCCAAACCTCAAAATTCCTATAAATACACCCCTCACCACACCCACAATTCAGTTTAACGAATAGCCAAGTAGTGGGGTGATAAAGAAAGGAGTAGAAAGCATCAACAAAGGAATCTGAAAATAATTGTGCTTTATACAAAAAAAATCATAACCACCATAGAAAAAAAGGGTGGGCCTCATGGACTCTTGCCAATATGAAAGAAATGAATTTATCAGGTAAATTCTTACATAAATTATGTTTTTTAAAGATCTGTCCTATTTCTTTAAACTGCATGAAATGTAAATTGTAATTGCCTGATATAAATTAAAGGGCTATTAAAGTCAAAATGTAACTTATCATTCGGAGGGCATTTTTAAACAACTTTCCCATCTATTATCAAACTGGCCTTTTTTTCTTAGTATCCCTTGTTGAAGAGTAAATCTTGGCAGGATCTTTGAACTCATTAATGTGCACATGTCTTTAGTATTCTATGGCAGCAGTGTGTAGCAAAATAAGAGAAGTAAATTGAAAAGTTGTTTATCATTGCATACTCTAAAAGTCTAGTTTTGTTTTTTACTGTGCCTTTTTAGACACAAACTCAGTATTCAGAAGAACTTATTTATAATTAATTTAATGAGGGACGGTATATTTATCTGTTGTTGAGCTAATATTCGGCCCACTTAGATATCGGTATTGAATATATTGTTCCTTATTTAGCTGTAACAGCATCATGAGTCCAACGACAAAATAACCTAGAGGTCATTATTTAGTTTAAATGTGAGCTGAAGCTGTGCCCTCCTGCAGCTGTAAGTTGCACTCATACAAAAGAAATGCTTTTCCAAAGAATCTCTCTGTTTAAGTTTCTTAATTTTCTTGTTCTTTGATTGGCTGGTTTCAATCATTTTAAGAGTGTCATCCATTTAGGCTTCATGCTTTCTTTACAGATAACCACACTGATATGATGGAAGTTGATGGAGACGTTGAAATCCCTTCCAGCAAGGCAGTGGTGCTACGCGGCCACGAGTCAGAAGTATTCATTTGTGCCTGGAATCCAGTTAGCGATCTGCTGGCCTCAGGGTAATTTTTAAACATTATAGCATTTTTTATTTATTTTTTAGCTGGACACATCCTTGAAGCCAGGTATGGCTCCTGAAATTTTACACCTGGCTCAGTTTAAAAACAGTTTATTCAAATTATATGTGTATCTTTATACCTCTTCTCTATATCTACATTTAAAAATGTCAGTGCTCTAATACAAATGTGTAACTGGTTCTTGTGTTTAGCCTTAGGCTTACTTAAATTTAAAGGGACAAGAAACCCCAAATTTATTTCATGTAATTAGCAAGAGTCCATGAGCTAGTGACGTATGGGATATACATTCCTACCAGGAGGGGCAAAGTTTCTCAAACCTCAAATGCCTATAAATACACCCCTCACCACACCCACAAATCAGTTTTACAAACTTTGCCTCCTATGGAGGTGGTGAAGTAAGTTTGTGCTAGATTCTACGTTGATATGCGTTCCGCAGCAGGTTGGAGCCCGGTTTTCCTCTCAGCGTGCAGTGAATGTCAGAGGGATGTGAGGAGAGTATTGCCTATTTGAATTCAATGATCTCCTTCTACGGGGTCTATTTCATAGGTTCTCTGTTATCGGTCGTAGAGATTCATCTCTTACCTCCCTTTTCAGATCGACAATATACTCTTATATATACCATTACCTCTACTGATTCTCGTTTCAGTACTGGTTTGGCTTTCTACTACTTGTAGATGAGTGTCCTGGGGTAAGTAAGTCTTATTTTCTGTGACACTCTAAGCTATGGTTGGGCACTTTTATATAAAGTTCTAAATATATGTGTTCAAACATTTATTTGCCTTGTCTCAGGATGTTCAACGTTCCTTATTTCAGACAGTCAGTTTCATATTTGGGATAATGCATATGAATTAATCAATTTTTTTCTTACCTTAAAATTTGAATTTTTCCCTGTGGGCTATTAGGCTCGCGGGGGCTGAAAATGCTTCATTTTATTGCGTCATTCTTGGCGCAGATTTTTTTGGCGCAAAATTTTTTTTCTGTTTCCGGCGTCATACGTGTCGCCGGAAGTTGCGTCATTTTTTTAACGTTTTTTTGCGCCAAATGTGTCGGCGTTTTGGATGTGGCGTCATTTTTGCCGCCAAAAAGTATTTAGGCGCCAAATAATGTGGGTATCTTTTTTGGCGCTAAAAAATATGGGCGTCACTATTGTCTCCACATTATTTAAGTCTCATTAATTATTGCTTCTGGTTGCTAGAAGCTTGTTCACTAGCATTTTTTCCCATTCCTGAAACTGTCATTTAAGGAATTTGATCAATTTTGCTTTATATGTTGTTTTTTCTATTACATATTGCAAGATGTCTACGATTGACCCTGAGTCAGAAGCCACTTCTGGAAAAATGCTTAACTGAGTTTCAGTTCTACCAAAGCTAAGTTCATTTATTTTAAATGCTATAAATGTTTATCTTTAGCTATGGTTTGTAATAATTTATTATGATATACTTTTACATGCAGATTCCATTAGTATTTATGCTTTATACATTTCCATTCTTAAGTACAATAAATGTTTAGAAGATTTATAAGAAATATTTTTTCTGATTAAGGCTTTGTCTGACTTCGTGCCTTCTAATACAATTTTTAGGTCTTTTTCACTTCTTTTTTAGTTATTGAAGTTTCAAATGACCAACAACATACTGATTTATCCTTCTCTGATGATGTTTTTTTCTCTTTCAGAAAATTCTCTTCATCAGATATTGACACTAACAAATCTACTTTTTTATAAATTTTTTTATTAAAGTACATTTGTTCTTTGTTGAAGAGGTGTTGATTATTTTGGATATTAAGGTAACTAGTTCTTTAAGACTAGCTGACACTATTTCTGCCTTTTTATTCTTCTGTGATTTCAGAGGTTTTCTTTCCAATTCCCCATACTAGGGAATGGAATAGGCTGAGAATTCTCTTTTATTCCTTCTTAAAAGGTTTTAAACTATATTCTTTATCAGTTAAATTCAATTTGGAGGGTTCTCCAATTTATTGGGGCTATCTTTACTCCTACTAATTATGCTATTGTTTCTATAGCAAAATAATATTTATTTTCCTTTATATAGTTGTATCTTATTTATGGAAAATTATTTAGTTTCAGGTACTTTTCTTGGTCCTGTGATATTGCAATTGCTTCATTTTTTCTGTTTACTTTAAGATCAAGTATCAGATTATGATTTATTTTAGCATTGTTAAAGGGACAACATTTACTAGACTAGGTGCTGTTGCATTTGTCTTGTTGTTTTGCATTTTGCAAGTCCTCTGTTTTGACTGGTCCTTTAAACTGGACAATCATGCTAATGATTTCATTTGTGTCTTCATTTTATTGAATATATTCGCAAATGAGGGTTAATCTATGTCTTTAGCTATTTTAGCTAGATAGAATTTTGTGATTTAAAATAAAAATAAAAAAACTCCATATTTCTTTTGTTCTAAGATAATCAATTATTTGTTTTATAATTGGATTCAATTCTTAACTGTTACTATGGGCTTCAAGATTGAGTTCTAAGACTAAAACTTTAAGCTTATACTAGTTTGGTTGTTCTTATTAAGGAACGAATTCCTGAGTTCTTTCCCAAGTAACATGTTAATTGGGGTTCGAAATCAGCTCCCTAATATTGCGATGTACGTGCCGTATTCCAGCTTGGCTGGTAAGGGGCAGGTTAAGACTTCTTTGAAATTTATTTGGTTCTATTTTGTCCAAATTTCTTTGATTTTATTCCAGTAAGGCTAACACTTTCTTTAAGTGTGTTTCTGTCCTATATATTTTGGATACTGTTGAAGCATGGCTGAGCACCCATGGGGTTCAAGCGCTGCTCAGACCTGGAATCTTCTGGGGTATTTCTTCCAGTTCCTTTTTTAGGAACTGGGTTTTGCAGTTTTATTCAAACTATTCTGCCTTTTTATGGTCACTGATAGCATTATTTGTTTTCATTAGATACAATAAATGCATATTTTTCATTTTTCTGTTTTCATTCAGATAATTTCCTGAGGATGCGGAATCTCATATAATTCACTTTGCTCTTCAGGACATAGAGGATCTTTTTTTCAGAAGTTCTTGATTCCTCACGTAAGGGTCACCTTTTCTCCAACATAGGTGTGTCCGGTCCACGGCGTCATCCTTACTTGTGGGATATTCTCTTCCCCAACAGGAAATGGCAAAGAGCCCAGCAAAGCTGGTCACATGATCCCTCCTAGGCTCCGCCTACCCCAGTCATTCTCTTTGCCGTTGTACAGGCAACATCTCCACGGAGATGGCTTAGAGTTTTTTAGTGTTTAACTGTAGTTTTTATTATTCAATCAAGAGTTTGTTATTTTAAAATAGTGCTGGTATGTACTATTTACTCAGAAACAGAAAAGAGATGAAGATTTCTGTTTGTATGAGGAAAATGATTTTAGCAACCGTCACTAAAATCCATGGCTGTTCCACACAGGACTGTTGAGAGCAATTAACTTCAGTTGGGGGAACAGTGAGCAGTCTCTTGCTGCTTGAGGTATGACACATTCTAACAAGACGATGTAATGCTGGAAGCTGTCATTTTCCCTATGGGATCCGCTAAGCCATGTTTATAAAGATCGTAAATAAGGGCTTCACAAGGGCTTATTAAGACTGTAGACTTTTTCTGGGCTAAATCGATTCATTATTAACACATATTTAGCCTTGAGGAATCATTTTATCTGGGTATTTTGATATAATAATATCGGCAGGCACTGTTTTAGACTCCTTATTATTTAGGGGCTTTCCCAAATCATAGGCAGAGCCTCATTTTCGCGCCGGTGTTGCGCACTTGTTTTTGAGAGGCATGACATGCAGTCGCATGTGAGAGGAGCTCTGATACTTAGAAAAGACTTTCTGAAGGCGTCATTTGGTATCGTATTCCCCTTTGGGCTTGGTTGGGTCTCAGCAAAGCAGATACCAGGGACTGTAAAGGGGTTAAAGTTAAAAACGGCTCCGGTTCCGTTATTTTAAGGGTTAAAGCTTCCAAATTTGGTGTGCAATACTTTTAAGGCTTTAAGACTCTGTGGTGAAAATTTGGTGAATTTTGAACAATTCCTTCATGTTTTTTCGCAATTGCAGTAATAAAGTGTGTTCAGTTTAAAATTTAAAGTGACAGTAACGGTTTTATTTTAAAACGTTTTTTGTACTTTGTTATCAAGTTTATGCCTGTTTAACATGTCTGAACTACCAGATAGACTGTGTTCTGAATGTGGGGAAGCCAGAATTCCTATTCATTTAAATAAATGTGATTTATGTGACAATGACAATGATGCCCAAGATGATTCCTCAAGTGAGGGGAGTAAGCATGGTACTGCATCATTCCCTCCTTCGTCTACACGAGTCTTGCCCACTCAGGAGGCCCCTAGTACATCTAGCGCGCCAATACTCCTTACTATGCAACAATTAACGGCTGTAATGGATAATTCTGTCAAAAACATTTTAGCCAAAATGAACACTTACCAGCGTAAGCGTGACTGCTCTGTTTTAGATACTGAAGAGCATGACGACGCTGATAATAATGGTTCTGAAGGGCCCCTAACCCAGTCTGATGGGGCCAGGGAGGTTTTGTCTGAGGGAGAAATTACTGATTCAGGGAACATTTCTCAACAAGCTGAACCTGATGTGATTACGTTTAAATTTAAATTGGAACATCTCCGCATTCTGCTCAAGGAGGTATTTTCCACTCTGGATGATTGTGACAAGTTGGTCATCCCAGAGAAACTATGTAAAATGGACAAGTTCCTAGAGGTCCCGGGACTCCCAGAAGCTTTTCCTATACCCAAGCGGGTGGCGGACATTGTTAATAAAGAATGGGAAAGGCCCGGTATTCCTTTCGTCCCTCCCCCCATATTTAAAAAATTGTTTCCTATGGTCGACCCCAGAAAGGACTTATGGCAGACAGTCCCCAAGGTCGAGGGAGCGGTTTCCACTTTAAACAAACGCACCACTATACCCATAGAGGATAGTTGTGCTTTTAAAGATCCTATGGATAAAAAATTAGAAGGTTTACTTAAAAAGATGTTTGTTCAGCAGGGTTACCTTCTACAACCTATTTCATGCATTGTCCCTGTAGCTACAGCCGCATGTTTCTGGTTCGATGAGCTGATAAAGGCGGTCGATAGTGGTTCTCCCCCTTATGAGGAGATTATGGACAGAATCAATGCTCTCAAATTGGCTAATTCTTTCACCCTAGACGCCACTTTGCAATTGGCTAGGTTAGCGGCTAAGAATTCAGGGTTTGCTATTGTGGCGCGCAGAGCGCTTTGGTTGAAATCTTGGTCAGCTGATGCGTCTTCCAAGAACAAGCTACTTAACATTCCTTTCAAGGGGAAAACGCTGTTTGGCCCTGACTTGAAAGAGATTATCTCTGATATCACTGGGAGTAAGGGCCACGCCCTTCCTCAGGATCGGCCTTTCAAGGCAAAAAATAAACCTAATTTTCGTCCCATTCGTAGAAACGGACCAGCCCAAAGTGCTACGTCCTCTAAGCAAGAGGGTAATACTTCTCAAGCCAAGCCAGCTTGGAGACCAATGCAAGGCTGGAACAAGGGAAAGCAGGCCAAGAAACCTGCCACTGCTACCAAGACAGCATGAAATGTTGGCCCCCGATCCGGGACCGGATCTGGTGGGGGGCAGACTCTCTCTCTTCGCTCAGGCTTGGGCAAGAGATGTTCTGGATCCTTGGGCGCTAGAAATAGTCTCCCAAGGTTATCTTCTGGAATTCAAGGGGCTTCCCCCAAGGGGGAGGTTCCACAGGTCTCAGTTGTCTTCAGACCACATAAAAAGACAGGCATTCTTACATTGTGTAGAAGACCTGTTAAAAATGGGAGTGATTCATCCTGTTCCATTAAGAGAACAAGGGATGGGGTTCTACTCCAATCTGTTCATAGTTCCCAAAAAAGAGGGAACGTTCAGACCAATCTTAGATCTCAAGATCTTAAACAAGTTTCTCAAGGTTCCATCGTTCAAGATGGAAACCATTCGAACTATTCTTCCTTCCATCCAGGAAGGTCAATTCATGACCACGGTGGATTTAAAGGATGCGTATCTACATATTCCTATCCACAAGGAACATCATCGGTTCCTAAGGTTCGCATTCCTGGACAAGCATTACCAGTTCGTGGCGCTTCCTTTCGGATTAGCCACTGCTCCAAGGATTTTCACAAAGGTACTAGGGTCCCTTCTAGCTGTGCTAAGACCAAGGGGCATTGCTGTAGTACCTTACTTGGACGACATTCTGATTCAAGCGTCGTCCCTTCCTCAAGCAAAGGCTCACACGGACATTGTCCTGGCCTTTCTCAGATCTCACGGATGGAAAGTGAACGTGGAAAAGAGTTCTCTATCTCAGTCAACAAGGGTTCCCTTCTTGGGAACAATAATAGACTCCTTAGAAATGAGGATTTTTCTGACAGAGGCCAGAAAAACAAAACTTCTAGACTCTTGTCGGATACTTCATTCCGTTCCTCTTCCTTCCATAGCGCAGTGCATGGAAGTGATCGGTTTGATGGTAGCGGCAATGGACATAGTTCCTTTTGCGCGCATTCATCTAAGACCATTACAACTGTGCATGCTCAGTCAGTGGAATGGGGACTATACAGACTTGTCTCCGAAGATACAAGTAAATCAGAGGACCTGAGACTCACTCCGTTGGTGGCTGTCCCTGGACAACCTGTCACAAGGGATGACATTCCGCAGACCGGAGTGGGTCATCGTCACGACCGACGCCAGTCTGATGGGCTGGGGCGCGGTCTGGGGATCCCTGAAAGCTCAGGGTCTTTGGTCTCGGGAAGAATCTCTTCTACCGATAAATATTCTGGAACTGAGAGCGATATTCAATGCTCTCAAGGCTTGGCCTCAGCTAGCGAGGGCCAAGTTCATACGGTTTCAATCAGACAACATGACAACTGTTGCGTACATCAACCATCAGGGGGGAACAAGGAGTTCCCTAGCGATGGAAGAAGTGACCAAAATCATTCTATGGGCGGAGTCTCACTCCTGCCACCTGTCCGCTATCCACATCTAAGGAGTGGAAAATTGGGAAGCGGATTTTCTGAGTCGTCAGACATTGCATCCGGGGGAGTGGGAACTCCATCCGGAAATCTTTGCCCAAGTCACTCAGCTGTGGGGCATTCCAGACATGGATCTGATGGCCTCTCGTCAGAACTTCAAAGTTCCTTGCTACGGGTCCAGATCCAGGGATCCCAAGGCGGCTCTAGTGGATGCACTAGTAGCACCTTGGACCTTCAAACTAGCTTATGTGTTCCCGCCGTTTCCTCTCATCCCCAGGCTGGTAGCCAGGATCAATCAGGAGAGGGCGTCGGTGATCTTGATAGCTCCTGCGTGGCCACGCAGGACTTGGTATGCAGATCTGGTGAATATGTCATCGGCTCCACCTTGGAAGCTACCTTTGAGACGAGACCTTCTTGTTCAGGGTCCGTTCGAACATCCGAATCTGGTTTCACTCCAGCTGACTGCTTGGAGATTGAACGCTTGATCTTATCGAAGCGAGGGTTCTCAGATTCTGTTATCGATACTCTTGTTCAGGCCAGAAAGCCTGTAACTAGAAAGATTTACCACAAAATTTGGAAAAAATATATCTGTTGGTGTGAATCTAAAGGATTCCCTTGGGACAAGGTTAAGATTCCTAAGATTCTATCCTTCCTTCAAGAAGGATTGGAAAAAGGATTATCTGCTAGTTCCCTGAAGGGACAGATTTCTGCCTTGTCTGTGTTACTTCACAAAAAGCTGGCAGCTGTGCCAGATGTTCAAGCCTTTGTTCAGGCTCTGGTTAGAATTAAGCCTGTTTACAAACCTTTGACTCCTCCTTGGAGTCTCAACTTAGTTCTTTCAGTTCTTCAGGGGGTTCCGTTTGAACCCCTACATTCCGTTGATATTAAGTTATTATCTTGGAAAGTTTTGTTTTTAGTTGCGATTTCTTCTGCTAGAAGAGTTTCAGAATTATCTGCTCTGCAGTGTTCTCCTCCTTATCTGGTGTTCCATGCAGATAAGGTGGTTTTACGTACTAAACCTGGTTTTCTTCCAAAAGTTGTTTCTAACAAAAACATTAACCAGGAGATTATCGTACCTTCTCTGTGTCCGAAACCAGTGTCAAAGAAGGAACGTTTGTTGCACAATCTGGATGTTGTTCGCGCTCTAAAATTCTATTTAGATGCTACAAAGGATTTTAGACAAACATCTTCCTTGTTTGTTGTTTATTCCGGTAAAAGGAGAGGTCAAAAAGCAACTTCTACCTCTCTCTCCTTTTGGATTAAAAGCATCATCAGATTGGCTTACGAGACTGCCGGACGGCAGCCTCCCGAAAGAATCACGGCTCATTCCACTAGGGCTGTGGCTTCCACATGGGCCTTCAAGAACGAGGCTTCTGTTGATCAGATATGTAGGGCAGCGACTTGGTCTTCACTGCACACTTTTACCAAATTTTACAAGTTTGATACTTTTGCTTCTTCTGAGGCTATTTTTGGGAGAAAGGTTTTGCAAGCCGTGGTGCCTTCCATTTAGGTGACCTGATTTGCTCCCTCCCTTCATCCGTGTCCTAAAGCTTTGGTATTGGTTCCCACAAGTAAGGATGACGCCGTGGACCGGACACACCTATGTTGGAGAAAACAGAATTTATGTTTACCTGATAAATTACTTTCTCCAACGGTGTGTCCGGTCCACGGCCCGCCCTGGTTTTTTTCATCAGGTCTGATAATTTATTTTCTTTAACTACAGTCACCACGGTACCATATGGTTTCTCCTATGCAAATATTCCTCCTTAACGTCGGTCGAATGACTGGGGTAGGCGGAGCCTAGGAGGGATCATGTGACCAGCTTTGCTGGGCTCTTTGCCATTTCCTGTTGGGGAAGAGAATATCCCACAAGTAAGGATGACGCCGTGGACCGGACACACCGTTGGAGAAAGTAATTTATCAGGTAAACATAAATTCTGTTTTTTTAGGTTTCCAGATGTTTTATGTCACTGTCTTTGTCTCTATCGGGCAAGGGACAATTTGTATTGGGTTCCGTCTGTCGGTACCTTTAGTCTCTATTATTTCCTTCAGTTGCTATATATGCATAGAAGTTTTAACAGCATTGGATTCAATTCCCTTTGCTCATTTTCGATGGAAAGATCCTTTCCAGTTTTTATGAGTGTTGTTTCTTCAAGAACATGGTTGGAGGATCAATTAACCAATCAGTTTGTTGATTCCTCAGACAAGAGTAACCTTTTCTCCAACATAGGTGTGTCCGGTCCACGGCGTCATCCTTACTTGTGGGGATATTCTCTTCCCCAACAGGAAATGGCAAAGAGCCCAGCAAAGCTGGTCACATGATCCCTCCTAGGCTCCGCCTACCCCAGTCATTCTCTTTGGCCGTTGTACAGGCAACATCTCCACGGAGATGGCTTAGAGTTTTTTAGTGTTTAACTGTAGTTTTTATTATTCAATCAAGAGTTTGTTATTTTGAAATAGTGCTGGTATGTACTATTTACTCAGAAACAGAAAAGAGATGAAGATTTCTGTTTGTATGAGGAAAATGATTTTAGCAACCGTCACTAAAATCCATGGCTCTTCCACACAGGACTGTTGAGAGCAATTAACTTCAGTTGGGGGAACAGTGAGCAGTCTCTTGCTGCTTGAGGTATGACACATTCTAACAAGACGATGTAATGCTGGAAGCTGTCATTTTCCCTCTGGGATCCGGTAAGCCATGTTTATTACGATTGTAAATAAGGGCTTCAAAAAGGGCTTATTAAGACTGTAGACTTTTTTTGGGCTAAATCGATTGATTATTAACACATATTTAGCCTTGAGGAATCATTTTATCTGGGTATTTTGATATAATAATATCGGCAGGCACTGTTTTAGACACCTTATTCTTTAGGGGCTTTCCCAAAGCATAGGCAGAGTCTCATTTTCGCGCCGGTGTTGCGCACTTGTTTTTGAGAGGCATGGCATGCAGTCGCATGTGAGAGGAGCTCTGATACTTAGAAAATACTTTCTGAAGGCGTCATTTGGTATCGTATTCCCCTTGGGGCTTGGTTGGGTCTCAGCAAAGCAGATACCAGGGACTGTAAAGGGGTTAAAGTTCAAAACGGCTCCGGTTCCGTTATTTTAAGGGTTAAAGCTTCCAAATTTGGTGTGCAATACTTTTAAGGCTTTAAGACACTGTGGTGAAAATTTAGGTGAATTTTGAACAATTCCTTCATGTTTTTTCGCATTTGCAGTAATAAAGTGTGTTCAGTTTAAAATTTAAAGTGACAGTAACGGTTTTATTTTAAAACGTTTTTTGTACTTGTTATCAAGTTTATGCCTGTTTAACATGTCTGAACTACCAGATAGACTGTGTTCTGAATGTGGGGAAGCCAGAATTCCTATTCATTTAAATAAATGTGATTTATGTGACAATGACAATGATGCCCAAGATGATTCCTCAAGTGAGGGGAGTAAGCATGGTACTGCATCATTCCCTCCTTCGTCTACACGAGTCTTGCCCACTCAGGAGGCCCCTAGTACATCTAGCGCGCCAATACTCCTTACTATGCAACAATTAACGGCTGTAATGGATAATTCTGTCAAAAACATTTTAGCCAAAATGAACACTTATCAGCGTAAGCGCGACTGCTCTGTTTTAGATACTGAAGAGCATGACGACGCTGATATTAATATTTCTGAAGGGCCCCTAACTCAGTCTGATGGGGCCAGGGAGGTTTTGTCTGAGGGAGAAATTACTGATTCAGGGAACATTTCTCAACAAGCTGAACCTGATGTGATTGCATTTAAATTTAAGTTGGAACATCTCCGCATTCTGCTTAAGGAGGTATTATCCACTCTGGATGATTGTGACAAGTTGGTCATCCCAGAGAAACTATGTAAAATGGACAAGTTCCTAGAGGTGCCGGGGCTCCCAGAAGCTTTTCCTATACCCAAGCGGGTGGCGGACATTGTTAATAAAGAATGGGAAAGGCCCGGTATTCCTTTCGTCCCTCCCCCCATATTTAAAAAATTGTTTCCTATGGTCGACCCCAGAAAGGACTTATGGCAGACAGTCCCCAAGGTCGAGGGAGCGGTTTCCACTTTAAACAAACGCACCACTATACCCATAGAGGATAGTTGTGCTTTCAAAGATCCTATGGATAAAAAATTAGAAGGTTTGCTTAAAAAGATGTTTGTTCAGCAGGGTTACCTTCTACAACCAATTTCATGCATTGTCCCTGTCGCTACAGCCGCATGTTTCTGGTTCGATGAGCTGATAAAGGCGGTCGACAGTGATTCTCCTCCTTATGAGGAGATTAGGGACAGAATCAATGCTCTCAAATTGGCTAATTCTTTCACCCTAGACGCCACTTTGCAATTGGCTAGGTTAGCGGCTAAGAATTCTGGGTTTGCTATTGTGGCACGCAGAGCGCTTTGGTTGAAATCTTGGTCGGCTGATGCGTCTTCCAAGAACAAGCTACTTAACATTCCTTTCAAGGGGAAAACGCTGTTTGGCCCTGACTTGAAAGAGATTATCTCGGATATCACTGGGGGTAAGGGCCACGCCCTTCCTCAGGATCGGCCTTTCAAGGCAAAAAATAAACCTAATTTTCGTCCCTTTCGTAGAAATGGACCAGCCCAAAGTGCTACGTCCTCTAAGCAAGAGGGTAATACTTCTCAAGCCAAGCCAGCTTGGAGACCAATGCAAGGCTGGAACAAGGGAAAGCAGGCCAAGAAACCTGCCACTGCTACCAAGACAGCATGAAATGTTGGCCCCCGATCCGGGACCGGATCTGGTGGGGGGCAGACTCTCTCTCTTCGCTCAGGCTTGGGCAAGAGATGTTCTGGATCCTTGGGCGCTAGAAATAGTCTCCCAAGGTTATCTTCTGGAATTCAAGGGACTTCCCCCAAGGGGGAGGTTCCACAGGTCTCAGTTGTCTTGAGACCACATAAAAAGACAGGCATTCTTACATTGTGTAGAAGACCTGTTAAAAATGGGAGTGATTCATCCCGTTCCATTAAGAGAACAAGGGATGGGGTTCTACTCCAATCTGTTTATAGTTCCCAAAAAAGAGGGAACGTTCAGACCAATCTTAGATCTCAAGATCTTAAACAAGTTTCTCAAGGTTCCATCGTTCAAGATGGAAACCATTCGAACTATTCTTCCTTCCATCCAGGAAGGTCAATTCATGACCACGGTGGATTTAAAGGATGCGTATCTACATATTCCTATCCACAAGGAACATCATCGGTTCCTGAGGTTCGCATTCCTGGACAAACATTACCAGTTCGTGGCGCTTCCTTTCGGATTAGCCACTGCTCCAAGGATTTTCACAAAGGTACTAGGGTCCCTTCTAGCTGTGCTAAGACCAAGGGGCATTGCTGTAGTACCTTACTTGGACGACATTTTGATTCAAGCGTCGTCCCTTCCTCAAGCAAAGGCTCACACGGACATTGTCCTGGCCTTTCTCAGATCTCACGGATGGAAAGTGAACGTGGAAAAGAGTTCTCTATCTCCGTCAACAAGGGTTCCCTTCTTGGGAACAATAATAGACTCCTTAGAAATGAGGATTTTTCTGACAGAGGCCAGAAAAGCAAAACTTCTAGACTCTTGTCGGATACTCCATTCCGTTCCTCTTCCTTCCATAGCTCAGTGCATGGAAGTGATCGGGTTGATGGTAGCGGCAATGGACATAGTTCCTTTTGCACGCATTCATCTAAGACCATTACAACTGTGCATGCTCAGTCAGTGGAATGGGGACTATACAGACTTGTCTCCGAAGATACAAGTAAATCAGAGGACCAGAGACTCACTCCGTTGGTGGCTGTCCCTGGACAACCTGTCACGAGGGATGACATTCCGCAGACCAGAGTGGGTCATTGTCACGACCGACGCCAGTCTGATGGGCTGGGGCGCGGTCTGGGGATCCCTGAAAGCTCAGGGTCTTTGGTCTCGGGAAGAATCTCTTCTACCGATAAATATTCTGGAACTGAGAGCGATATTCAATGCTCTCAAGGCTTGGCCTCAGCTAGCGAGGGCCAAGTTCATACGGTTTCAATCAGACAACATGACAACTGTTGCGTACATCAACCATCAGGGGGGAACAAGGAGTTCCCTGGCGATGGAAGAAGTGACCAAAATCATTCTATGGGCGGAGTCTCACTCCTGCCACCTGTCTGCTATCCACATCCCAGGAGTGGAAAATTGGGAAGCGGATTTTCTGAGTCGTCAGACATTGCATCCGGGGGAGTGGGAACTCCATCCGGAAATCTTTGCCCAAGTCACTCAGCTGTGGGGCATTCCAGACATGGATCTGATGGCCTCTCGTCAGAACTTCAAAGTTCCTTGCTACGGGTCCAGATCCAGGGATCCCAAGGCGGCTCTAGTGGATGCACTAGTAGCACCTTGGACCTTCAAACTAGCTTATGTGTTCCCGCCGTTTCCTCTCATCCCCAGGCTGGTAGCCAGGATCAATCAGGAGAGGGCGTCGGTGATCTTGATAGCTCCTGCGTGGCCACGCAGGACTTGGTACGCAGATCTGGTAAATATGTCATCGGCTCCTCCTTGGAAGCTACCTTTGAGACGAGACCTTCTTGTTCAGGGTCCGTTCGAACATCCGAATCTGGTTTCACTCCAGCTGACTGCTTGGAGATTGAACGCTTGATCTTATCGAAGCGAGGATTCTCAGATTCTGTTATCGATACTCTTGTTCAGGCCAGAAAGCCTGTAACTAGAAAGATTTACCACAAAATTTGGAAAAAATATATCTGTTGGTGTGAATCTAAAGGATTCCCTTGGGACAAGGTTAAGATTCCTAGGATTCTATCCTTCCTTCAAGAAGGATTGGAAAAAGGATTATCTGCAAGTTCCCTGAAGGGACAGATTTCTGCCTTGTCTGTGTTACTTCACAAAAAGCTGGCCGCTGTGCCAGATGTTCAAGCCTTTGTTCAGGCTCTGGTTAGAATTAAGCCTGTTTACAAACCTTTGACTCCTCCTTGGAGTCTCAATTTAGTTCTTTCAGTTCTTCAGGGGGTTCCGTTTGAACCCTTGCATTCCGTTGATATTAAGTTATTATCTTGGAAAGTTTTGTTTTTAGTTGCAATTTCTTCTGCTAGAAGAGTTTCAGAATTATCTGCTCTGCAGTGTTCTCCTCCTTATCTGGTGTTCCATGCAGATAAGGTGGTTTTACGTACTAAACCTGGTTTTCTTCCAAAAGTTGTTTCTAACAAAAACATTAACCAGGAGATTATCGTACCTTCTCTGTGTCCGAAACCAGTTTCAAAGAAGGAACGTTTGTTGCACAATTTGGATGTTGTTCGCGCTCTAAAATTCTATTTAGATGCTACAAAGGATTTTAGACAAACATCTTCCTTGTTTGTTGTTTATTCCGGTAAAAGGAGAGGTCAAAAAGCAACTTCTACCTCTCTCTCTTTTTGGATTAAAAGCATCATCAGATTGGCTTACGAGACTGCCGGACGGCAGCCTCCCGAAAGAATCACAGCTCATTCCACTAGGGCTGTGGCTTCCACATGGGCCTTCAAGAACGAGGCTTCTGTTGATCAGATATGTAGGGCAGCGACTTGGTCTTCACTGCACACTTTTACCAAATTTTACAAGTTTGATACTTTTGCTTCTTCTGAGGCTATTTTTGGGAGAAAGGTTTTGCAAGCCGTGGTGCCTTCCATTTAGGTGACCTGATTTGCTCCCTCCCTTCATCCGTGTCCTAAAGCTTTGGTATTGGTTCCCACAAGTAAGGATGACGCCGTGGACCGGACACACCTATGTTGGAGAAAACAGAATTTATGTTTACCTGATAAATTACTTTCTCCAACGGTGTGTCCGGTCCACGGCCCGCCCTGGTTTTTTTAATCAGGTCTGATAATTTATTTTCTTTAACTACAGTCACCACGGTACCATATGGTTTCTCCTATGCAAATATTCCTCCTTAACGTCGGTCGAATGACTGGGGTAGGCGGAGCCTAGGAGGGATCATGTGACCAGCTTTGCTGGGCTCTTTGCCATTTCCTGTTGGGGAAGAGAATATCCCCACAAGTAAGGATGACGCCGTGGACGGGACACACCGTTGGAGAAAGTAATTTATCAGGTAAACATAAATTCTGTTTTTTAGGTTTCCAGATAGATTCAGTGTCCATGACTCTGTCTCTGTCGGACAAGAGACGTCTGAATTTGGTTTCAGCTTATCGAAACCTTCAGTCTCAATCATTCCCTTGGGTAGCTTTATGCATGGAAATTCTAGGTTCTTATGACTGCTGCATTGGATGTGTTCCCCTTTGCTCATTTTCACATGCGACATCTTCATCTCTGTATGCTGAACCAGTGGTGCAAGGATTATACAAAGATATGATGGAAAGATCCTTTCCAGTTTTTATGAGTGTTGTTTCTTCAAGAACATGGTTGGAGGATCAATTAACCAATCAGTTTGTTGATTCCTCAGACAAGAGTAACCTTTTTTAGGTTTCCAGATAGATTCAGTGTCCATGACTCTGTCTCTGTCGGACAAGAGACGTCTGAATTTGGTTTCAGCTTATCGAAACCTTCAGTCTCAATCATTCCCTTTGGTAGCTTTATGCATGGAAATTCTAGGTTCTTATGACTGCTGCATTGGACGTGTTCCCCTTTGCTCATTTTCACATGCGACCTCTTCATCTCTGTATGCTGAACCAGTGGTGCAAGGATTATACAAAGATATCTCATTTAATATCTTTAAAACCGATTGTTCGACACCCTCTGACGTGGTACAGACCACCATCGTTTAGTTCAGGGGGCTTCTTTTGTTCTTCCAACCTGGACTGTGATCTCAACAGATGCAAGTCTGACAGGTTGGGGAGCTGTATGGGGGTTTCTGACAGCACAAGGGGTTTGGGAATCTCAGGAGGTGAGATTTCCAATCAACATTTTGGAACCCCGTGCAATTTTCAGAGCTCTTCAGTCGTGGCCTCTTCTAAAGAGAGAGTCGTTCATTTGTTTACAGACGGACAATGTCACAAATGTGGCATATGTCAATCATCAAGAGGGACTCACAGTCCTCTGGCTATAAAGGAAGTATCTCGAATACTTGTATGGGCGAAATCCAGCTCCTGTCTAATTTCTGCGGTTCATATCCCAGGTATAGACAATTGGGAAGCGGATTATCTCAGTCGCCAAATGCTACATCCTGGCGAATGGTCTCTTCACCCAGAGGTATTTCTTCACATTGTTCAAATATGGGGACTTCCAGAAATAGATCTGATGGCTTCTCATCTAAACAAGAAGCTTCCCAGGTATCTGTCCAGATCCAGGGATCCTCAGGCCGAAGCAGTGGATGCATTGTCACTTCCTTGGAAATATCATCCTGCTATATCTTTCCGCCTCTAGTTCTTCTTTCAAGAGTGATTTCCAAAATTCTAAAGGAGCGTTCGTTTATTCTGCTGGTGGCTCCAGCATGGCCTCACAGGTTTTGGTATGCGGATCTTGTCCGGATGGCTCCTTGCCATCCGTGGACTCTTCTGTTAAGTCCAGACCTTCTATCACAAGGTCCTTTTTTTCCATCAGGATCTCAAATCCTTAAATTGAAGGTATGGAGATTGAACGCTTGATTCTCAGTCATAGAGGTTTCTCTGACTCCGTAATTAATACTATGTTGCAGGCTCGTAAATCTGTATCTAGGATGATATATTATCGAGTCTGGAAAACTTGCATTTTTTGGTGTTTTTCTCATCATTTTTCTTGGCATTCTTTTAGAATTCCTAGAATTGTACAGTTTCTTCAGGATGGTTTGGATAAGTTTTGTCTGCAAGTTCCTTAAAAGGACAAATCTTTGCTCTTTCTGTTCTTTTCTCCAACATTGGTGTGTCCGGTCCACGGCGTCATCCTTACTTGTGGGATATCTCTTCCCCAACAGGAAATGGCAAAGAGTCCCAGCAAAGCTGGCCATATAGTCCCTCCTAGGCTCCGCCCACCCCAGTCATTCTCTTTGCCGTTGCACAGGCAACATCTCCACGGAGATGGTTAAGAGTTTTTTGGTGTTTAAATGTAGTTTTTATTCTTCTATCAAGTGTTTGTTATTTTAAATAGTGCTGGTATGTACTATTTACTCTGAAACAGAAAAGGATGAAGATTTCTGTTTGTGAGAGGAAGATGATTTTAGCAGACAGTAACTAAAATCGATTGCTGTTTCCACATAGGACTGTTGAGATGAAGTAACTTCAGTTGGGGGAAACAGTTAGCAGACTTTTCTGCTTAAGGTATGACTAGCCATATTTCTAACAAGACCATGTAATGCTGGAAGGCTGTCATTTCCCCTCATGGGGACCGGTAAGCCATTTTCTTAGTCAAACAAACAGAATAAAGTGCTTAATATGGGCTATAAAACTGGTAGACATTTTTATGGGCTAAATCGATTGCTTTATTTGGGCATTTTATTCATATTTATGCTGACAATTCACATTTATAAACTTGGGGAACGTTTATTAAACGGCAGGCACTATGTTAGACACCTTTTCCAGTCAGGGGGCCTTCCTAGTTGTAGGCTAAGCCTCATTTTCGCGCCATTACTGTGCAGTTGTTTTTTTGAGAGCAGGGCATGCAGATGCATGTGTGAGGATCTGAAAGTTGCTGGAAAAGTTTCTAGAAGGCGTCAATTGGTATCGTATTCCCCTCTGAGCTTGGTTAGGTCTCAGCAAAGGCTATAGCTGGGACTGTATAGGGGTTAAATGTAAACGGCTCCGGTTCCGTTATTTGGTGTGCAATACTCTTAATGCTTTAAGACACTGTGGTGAAATTGTGGTAATTTTTGAACAATTCCTTCATACTTTTTCACATATAAAGTAATAAAGTGTTTTCTGTTTAAAATTTAAAGAGACAGTAACGGTTTTGTTTTAAAACTTTTTTTGTGCTTTATTGACAAGTTTAAGCCTGTTTAACATGTCTGTGCCTTCGGATAAGCTATGTTATAGCTCCTGCGTGGCCACGCAGGACTTGGTATGCAGACCTGGTGAATATGTCATCGGTTCCACCATGGAAGTTACCTTTGAGACAGGACCTTCTTGTTCAGGGTCCATTCGAACATCCAACTCTGGTTTCCCTCCAACTGACGGCTTGGAGATTGAACGCTTGAAAACCGGTAACTAGAAAGATTTACCATAAGATATGGAAAAGATATATCTGTTGGTGTGAATCCAAAGGATTCCCATGGAATAAGATAAAAATTCCTAGGATTCTCTCCTTTCTACAAGAAGGTTTGGAGAAAGGATTATCTGCAAGTTCTCTAAAGGGACAGATCTCTGCTTTATCTGTCTTACTACACAAAAGACTGGCAGCTGTGCCAGATGTTCAAGCATTTGTTCAGGCTCTGGTTAGGATCAAGCCTGTTTACAGACCTTTGACTCCTCCCTGGAGTCTAAATCTAGTTCTTTCAGTTCTTCAAGGGGTTCCGTTTGAACCTTTACATTCCATAGATATTAAGTTACTATCTTGGAAAGCTTTGTTTTTGGTTGCAATTTCTTCTGCTAGAAGAGTTTCAGAGTTATCTGCTCTGCAGTGTTCTAAGCCCTATCTGGTGTTCCATGCAGATAAGGTGGTTTTGCGTACTAAGCCTGGTTTTCTTCCTAAGGTTGTTTCTAACAAAAATATTAACCAGGAGATAGTTGTACCTTCTTTATGTCCGAATCCAGTTTCAAAAAAGGAACGTTTGTTACACAATTTGGACGTAGTCCGTGCTCTAAAATTCTATTTAGAGGCTACAAAAGATTTCAGACAAACATCTTCTTTGTTTGTTGTTTATTCTGGTAAAAGGAGAGGTCAAAAAGCGACTTCTACCTCTCTTTCCTTTTGCCGGACGGCAGCCTCCTGAAAGAATCACAGCTCACTCCACTAGGGCTGTGGCTTCCACATGGGCCTTCAAGAACGAGGCTTCTGTTGACCAGATATGTAAGGCAGCGACTTGGTCTTCACTGCACACTTTTGCCAAATTTTACAAATTTGATACTTTTGCTTCTTCGGAGGCTATTTTTGGGAGAGAGGTTTTGCAAGCCGTGGTGCCTTCCGTTTAGGTAACCTGATTTGCTCCCTCCCTTCATCCGTGTCCTAAAGCTTTAGTATTGGTTCCCACAAGTAAGGATGATGCCGTGGACCGGACACACCAATGTTGGAGAAAACAGAATTTATGCTTACCTGATAAATTATTTCTCCAACGGTGTGTCCGGTCCACGGCCCGCCCTGGTTTTTTAATCAGGTCTGATGAATTATTTTCTCTAACTACAGTCACCACGGTACCATATGGTTTCTCCTATATTTTTCCTCCTGTCCGTCGGTCGAATGACTGGGGTGGGTGGAGCCTAGGAGGGACTATATGGCCAGCTTTGCTGGGACTCTTTGCCATTTCCTGTTGGGGAAGAGATATCCCACAAGTAAGGATGACGCCGTGGACCGGACACACCGTTGGAGAAAGTAATTTATCAGGTAAGCATAAATTCTGTTTTTCACAGAAAGATTGCTAGTTTTCCTGATTTTTATTGTTTTGTACACGCTTTGGTTTGTATAAATCTTATTAAGTCAATTTCTCCTCCTTGGAGTTTGAATTTGGTTCTGGGGGCTCTTCAAGCTCCTCCGTTTGAACCTATGCATTCTCTGGACATTAAATTACTTTCTTGGAAAGTTTTGTTTCTTTTGGCCATCTCTTCTGTTAGAAGAGTTTCTGAATTATCTGCTCATTCTTGTGAGTCTCCTTTTCTGATTTTTTCATCAGGATAAGGCGGTGTTGCGAACTTCTTTTAAATTTTTACCTAAGGTTGTGAATTCTAACAACATTAGTAGAGAAATTGTAGTTCCTTCATTATGTCCTAATCCTAAGAATTCTAAGGAGAGATCATTGCATTCTTTGGATGTAGTTAGAGCTTTGAAATATTATGTTGAAGCTACTAAGAATTTCCGAAAGACTTCTAGTCTTTTTGTTATCTTTTCCAGTTCTAGGAAAGGTCAGAAGGCCTCTGCCATTTCTTTGGCATCTTGGTTGAAATCTTTAACCCCTTAATGACCGGACCATTTTTCAATTTTCTTACCCTTAATGACAATGGCTATTTTTACATTTCTGCAGTGTTTGCGTTTAGCTGTAATTTTCCTCTTACTCGTTTACTGTACCCACACATATTATATACCGTTTTTCTCGTCATTAAATGGACTTTCTAAAGATACCATTATTTTCATCATATCTTATAATTTACTAAAAAAGAAATGATAAAATATGAGGAAAAAATGGAAAAAAACACACTTTTTCTAACTTTTACCCCCAAAATCTTACACATCTACAATCACCAAAAAACACCCATGCTAAATAGCTTATAAATTTTGTCCTGAGTTTAGAAATACCCAATGTTTACATGTTCTTTGCTTTTTTTGCAATTTATGGGGCAATAAATACAAGTAGCACTTTGCTATTTCCAAACCACTTTTTTTCAAAATTAGCGCTAGTTACTTTGGAACCCTGATATCTGTCAGGAATACCTGAATATCCCTTGACATGTATATATTTTGTTTTAGAAGACATCCCAAAGTATTGATCTAGGCCCATTTTGGTATATTTTATGCCACCATTTCACCGCCAAATGCGAGCAAATAAAAAAAAAAAAAAAAAACTTAAAATTTTTCACAATTTTGATTTCTCACGGAAATTATTTACAAACAGCTTGTGCTATTATGGCAGAAATTGTTGGAAAAGCTTCTCTGGGATCCCCTTTGTTCAGAAATAGCAGACATATATGGCTTTGGCGTTGCTTTTTGGTAATTAGAAGGCCGCTAAATGCTGCTGCGCACCACACGTGAATTATGCCCAGCAGTGAAGGGGTTAAATTAGGTAGCTTGTAGGGAGCTTGCAGGGTTAATTTTAGAGATCAGCCTCCCACCTGACACATCCCACCCCCTGATCCCTCCCAAACAGCTCTCTTCCCTCCCCCACCCCACAATTGTTACCGCCATCTTAAGTACTGGCAGAAAGTCTGCCAGTACTAAATAAAAGAGTTTTTTTTTTTTAAAATAAAAATTATAAAATATTTTAGTTGTGATGGACCCCTGCCTTAGCACCAACCTCCCTGACCCCCCCCCCCCCCCTCCAGCTCTCTAACCCTCTCCCCTACCCAATTACCGCCATCTTGGGTACTGGCAGCTGTCTGCCAGTACCCAGTTTGGCCCCACAAACCAAACTATTTTAATTTTATTTATAACTTTTATTTGTATGTTTAATTATTTCTGTAGTGTAGCAGCCCCCCCACAATACCCCCTCCCCCTCCCAGATCCTTTTAAATGTAAAAAAAAAAACTTTTTTTCCCCTTCCTTTTTCATTGGTGTCAGTGTGGCTAATGCGCGCATGTACACGTGCACGCGCGCCCACGTGCACACACGCGCGCATCGTGCACGCGCGCACACGCTCCCTCCTCCCACCGGACAAAGGCACCATCGGCACCATCACTACCGGTGCAGAGAAGGCCACAGAGTGGCTCTCTCTGCATCGGAGGCTTGTAAAGGGGTATTGCAGGATGCCTCCATATCGAGGCATCACTGCAATACCCTCAGAGCTGCTGGAAGCGATTGTGATCACTTCCAGCACTCTGTTAGACAACTGACGTACCAGGTACGTCTATTGTCATTAACAGTAAGTTTTTGCATGACGTACCTGGTACGTCAGTTGTCATTAAGGGGTTAATTCATCATGCTTATGTTGAGTCGGGTAAAACTCCGCCTCAAAGGATTACAGCTTATTCTACTAGGTCAGTTTCTACTTCCTGGGCGTTTAGGAATGAAGCTTCTGTTGATCAGATTTGCAAAGCAGCAACTTGGTCTTCTTTGCATACTTTTACTAAATTCTACCATTTTGATGTGTTTTCTTCTTCTGAAGCAGTTTTTGGTAGAAAAATACTTCAGGCAGCTGTTTCAGTTTGATTCTTCTGCTTATAATTTCAGTTTTTTTCATTATAAGATTTAAACTTTGTTTTGGGTGTGGATTATTTTCAGCGGAATTGGCTGTCTTTATTTTATCCCTCCCTCTCTAGTGACTCTTGCGTGGAAGATCCACATCTTGGGTATCTGCTATCCCATACGTCACTAGCTCATGGACTCTTGCTAATTACATGAAAGAAAACATAATTTATGTAAGAACTTACCTGATAAATTCATTTCTTTCATATTAGCAAGAGTCCATGAGGCCCACCCTTTTTGTGGTGGTTATGATTTTTTTTTGTATAAAGCACAATTATTCCAATTCCTTATTTATGCTTCGCACTTTTTTCTTATCACCCCACTTCTTGGCTATTCGTTAAACTGAATTGTGGGTGTGGTGAGGGGTGTATTTATAGGCATTTGAGGTTTGGGAAACTTTGCCCCTCCTGGTAGGAATGTATTTCCCATACGTCATTAGCTCATGGACTCTTGCTAATATGAAAGAAATGAATTTATCAGGTAAGTTCTTACATAAATTGTTTTCTAATTTACTTCTATTATCAAATATTCTTGTTCTCTTTGTACCTTTTGTTTAAAAAGCAGGGACGTAAGCTCAGGAGCGTGCATGTGTCTGGAGCATTATATGGCATCAGTTTTGCAAGAGCACTAGATGGCAGCAATATTTCTTGCCATGGAGTGCTCCAGACACCTACCTAGGTATCTCTTCAATGAAGAATAACATGGGAACTAAGCACATTTGAGACTAAAAGTAAATTGGAAACTTTTAAAAAAAAACAGAATTTATGTTTACCTGATAAATTTCTTTCTCCAACGGTGTGTCCGGTCCACGGCGTCATCCTTACTTGTGGGATATTCTCTTCCCCAACAGGAAATGGCAAAGAGCCCAGCAAAGCTGGTCACATGATCCCTCCTAGGCTCCGCCTACCCCAGTCATTCGACCGACGTTAAGGAGGAATATTTGCATAGGAGAAACCATATGGTACCGTGGTGACTGTAGTTAAAGAAAATAAATTATCAGACCTGATTAAAAAACCAGGGCGGGCCGTGGACCGGACACACCGTTGGAGAAAGAAATTTATCAGGTAAACATAAATTCTGTTTTCTCCAACATAGGTGTGTCCGGTCCACGGCGTCATCCTTACTTGTGGGAACCAATACCAAAGCTTTAGGACACGGATGAAGGGAGGGAGCAAATCAGGTCACCTAAATGGAAGGCACCACGGCTTGCAAAACCTTTCTCCCAAAAATAGCCTCAGAAGAAGCAAAAGTATCAAACTTGTAAAATTTGGTAAAAGTGTGCAGTGAAGACCAAGTCGCTGCCCTACATATCTGATCAACAGAAGCCTCGTTCTTGAAGGCCCATGTGGAAGCCACAGCCCTAGTGGAATGAGCTGTGATTCTTTCGGGAGGCTGCCGTCCGGCAGTCTCGTAAGCCAATCTGATGATGCTTTTAATCCAAAAAGAGAGAGAGGTAGAAGTTGCTTTTTGACCTCTCCTTTTACCTGAATAAACAACAAACAAGGAAGATGTTTGTCTAAAATCCTTTGTAGCATCTAAATAGAATTTTAGAGCGCGAACAACATCCAAATTGTGCAACAAACGTTCCTTCTTTGAAACTGGTTTCGGACACAGAGAAGGTACGATAATCTCCTGGTTAATGTTTTTGTTAGAAACAACTTTTGGAAGAAAACCAGGTTTAGTACGTAAAACCACCTTATCTGCATGGAACACCAGATAAGGAGGAGAACACTGCAGAGCAGATAATTCTGAAACTCTTCTAGCAGAAGAAATTGCAACTAAAAACAAAACTTTCCAAGATAATAACTTAATATCAACGGAATGTAAGGGTTCAAACGGAACCCCCTGAAGAACTGAAAGAACTAAATTGAGACTCCAAGGAGGAGTCAAAGGTTTGTAAACAGGCTTGATTCTAACCAGAGCCTGAACAAAGGCTTGAACATCTGGCACAGCTGCCAGCTTTTTGTGAAGTAACACCGACAAGGCAGAAATCTGTCCTTTCAGGGAACTTGCCGATAATCCTTTTTCCAATCCTTCTTGAAGGAAGGATAGAATCCTAGGAATCTTAACCTTGTCCCAAGGGAATCCTTTAGATTCACACCAACAGATATATTTCTTTCATGTAATTAACAAGAGTCCATGAGCTAGTGACGTATGGGATATACATTCCTACCAGGAGGGGCAAAGTTTCCCAAACCTTAAAATGCCTATAAATACACCCCTCACCACACCCACAAATCAGTTTTACAAACTTTGCCTCCAAGGGAGGTGGTGAAGTAAGTTTGTGCTAGATTCTACGTTGATATGCGCTCCGCAGCAAGTTGGAGCCCGGTTTTCCTCTCAGCGTGCAGTGAATGTCAGAGGGATGTGAGGAGAGTATTGCCTATTGAATGCAGTGATCTCCTTCTACGGGGTCTATTTCATAAGGTTCTCTGTTATCGGTCGTAGAGATTCATCTCTTACCTCCCTTTTCAGATCGACGATATACTCTTATATTTACCATTTCCTCTACTGATTCTCGTTTCAGTACTGGTTTGGCTTTCTACAAACATGTAGATGAGTGTCCTGGGGTAAGTAAGTCTTATTTTCTGTGACACTCTAAGCTATGGTTGGGCACTTTATTTATAAAGTTCTAAATATATGTATTCAAACATTTATTTGCCTTGACTCAGAATGTTCAACTTTCCTTATTTCCAGACAGTCAGTTTCATATTTGGGATTATGCTTTAAATTATCATATTTTGTCTTACCTCAAAAATTTGACTTTTTTCCCTGTGGGCTGTTAGGCTCGCGGGGGCTGAAAATGCTTCATTTTATTGCGTCATTTTTGGCGCGGATTTTTTTGGCGCAAAAATTCATTTCCGTTTCCGGCGTCATACGTGTCGCCGGAAGTTGCGTCATTTTTTGACGTTATTTTGCGCCAAAAATGTCGGCGTTCCGGATGTGGCGTCATTTTTGGCGCCAAAAGCATTTAGGCGCCAAATAATGTGGGCGTCTTATTTGGCGCCAAAAAATATGGGCGTCGCTTTTGTCTCCACATTATTTCAGTCTCATTTTCATTTGCTTCTGGTTGCTAGAAGCTTGATGTTTGGCATTTTTTTCCCATTCCTGAAACTGTCTTATAAGGAATTTGATCTATTTTGCTTTATATGTTGTTTTTTCTCTTACATATTGCAAGATGTCTCACGTTGCATCTGAGCCAGAAGATACTACAGGAAAACCACTGCCTGCTGGATCTACCAAAGCTAAGTGTATCTGCTGTAAACTTTTGGTAGCTATTTCTCCAGCTGTTGTTTGTATTAATTGTCATGACAAACTTGTTAAAGCAGATAATATTTCCTTTAGTGATGTACCATTGCCTGTTGCAGTTCCCTCAACATCTAAGGTGCAGAATGTTCCTGATAACATAAGAGATTTTGTTTCTGAATCCATAAAGAAGGCTTTGTCTGTTATTTCTCCTTCTAGTAAACATAAAAAGTCTTTTAAATCTTCTCTCTCTACAGATGAATTTTTAAATGAACACCATCATTCTGATTCTTTGGACTCTTCTAGTTCAGAGGATTCTGTCTCAGAGATTGATGCTGATAAATCTTCATATTTATTTAAGATGGAATTTATTCGCTCTTTACTTAAAGAAGTACTAATTGCTTTAGAAATAGAGGATTCTAGTCCTCTTGATACTAATTCTATACGTTTGGATAAGGTTTTTAAAGCTCCTGCGGTTATTCCAGAAGTCTTTCCTGTTCCTAATGCTATTTCTGCAGTAATTGCTAAGGAATGGGATAAATTGGGTAATTCATTTACTCCTTCTAAACGTTTTAAGCAATTATATCCTGTTCCGCCTGACAGGTTAGAATTTTGGGACAAAATCCCTAAAGTTGATGGGGCTATTTCTACCCTTGCTAAACGTACTACCATTCCTACGTCAGATGGTACCTCGTTTAAGGATCCTTTAGATAGAAAAATTGAATCTTTTCTAAGAAAAGCTTATCTATGTTCAGGTAATCTTCTTAGACCTGCTATATCATTGGCTGATGTTGCTGCAGCTTCAACTTTTTGGTTGGAAACTCTAGCGCAACAAGTAACAAATCGTGATTCTCATGATATTATTATTCTTCTCCAGCATGCTAATAATTTCATCTGTGATGCCATTTTTGATATTATTAGAGTTGATGTTAGATTTATGTCTCTGGCTATCTTAGCCAGAAGAGCTTTATGGCTTAAGACTTGGAATGCTGATATGGCTTCTAAATCAACTCTACTTTCCATTTCTTTCCAGGGAAACATATTATTTGGTTCTCAGTTGGATTCTATTATTTCAACTGTTACTGGTGGGAAAGGAACTTTTTTACCACAGGATAAAAAATCTAAAGGTAAAAACAGGGCTAACAATCGTTTTCGTTCCTTTCGTTTCAACAAAGAACAAAAGCCTGATCCTTCGTCCTCAGGAGCAGTTTCAGTTTGGAAACCATCTCCAGTCTGGAATAAATCCAAGCCTGCTAGAAAGGCAAAGCCTGCTTCTAAGTTCACATGAAGGTACGGCCCTCATTCCAGTTCAGCTGGTAGGGGGCAGGTTACGTTTTTTCAAAGAAATTTGGATCAAATCTGTTCACAATCTTTGGATTCAGAACATTGTTTCAGAAGGGTACAGAATTGGTTTCAAGATGAGACCTCCTGCAAAGAGATTTTTTCTTTCCCATGTCCCAGTAAATCCAGTGAAAGCTCAAGCATTTCTGAATTGTGTTTCAGATCTAGAGTTGGCTGGAGTAATTATGCCAGTTCCAGTTCCGGAACAGGGGATGGGGTTTTATTCAAATCTCTTCATTGTACCAAAGAAGGAGAATTCCTTCAGACCAGTTCTGGATCTAAAATTATTGAATCGTTATGTAAGGATACCAACGTTCAAGATGGTAACTGTAAGGACTATATTGCCTTTTGTTCAGCAAGGGAATTATATGTCCACAATAGATTTACAGGATGCATATCTGCATATTCCGATTCATCCAGATCATTATCAGTTCCTGAGATTCTCTTTTCTAGACAAGCATTACCAATTTGTGGCTCTACCGTTTGGCCTTGCTACAGCTCCAAGAATTTTCACAAAGATTCTCGGTGCCCTTCTGTCTGTAATCAGAGAACAGGGTATTGTGGTATTTCCTTATTTGGACGATATCTTGGTACTTGCTCCGTCTTTACATTTAGCAGAGTCTCATACGAATCGACTTGTGTTGTTTCTTCAAGATCATGGTTGGAGGATCAATTTACCAAAAAGTTCTTTGATTCCTCAAACAAGGGTAACCTTTCTGGGTTTCCAGATAGATTCAGTGTCCATGACTCTGTCTTTAACAGACAAGAGACGTCTAAAATTGATTACAGCTTGTCGAAACCTTCAGTCACAATCATTCCCTTCGGTAGCCTTATGCATGGAAATTCTAGGTCTTATGACTGCTGCATCGGACGCGATCCCCTTTGCTCGTTTTCACATGCGACCTCTTCAGCTCTGTATGCTGAACCAATGGTGCAGGGATTACACGAAGATATCTCAATTAATATCTTTAAAACCGATTGTTCGACACTCTCTAACGTGGTGGACAAATCACCATCGTTTAATTCAGGGGGCTTCTTTTGTTCTTCCGACCTGGACTGTAATTTCAACAGATGCAAGTCTCACAGGTTGGGGAGCTGTGTGGGGATCTCTGACGGCACAAGGAGTTTGGGAATCTCAGGAGGTGAGATTACCGATCAATATTTTGGAACTCCGTGCAATTTTCAGAGCTCTTCAGTTTTGGCCTCTTCTGAAGAGAGAATCGTTCATTTGTTTTCAGACAGACAATGTCACAACTGTGGCATACATCAATCATCAAGGAGGGACTCACAGTCCTCTGGCTATGAAAGAAGTATCTCGAATTTTGGTTTGGGCGGAATCCAGCTCCTGTCTAATCTCTGCGGTTCATATCCCAGGTGTAGACAATTGGGAAGCGGATTATCTCAGTCGCCAAACGTTGCATCCGGGCGAATGGTCTCTTCACCCAGAGGTATTTCTTCAGATTGTTCAATTGTGGGGGCTCCCAGAGATAGATCTGATGGCCTCTCATCTAAACAAGAAACTTCCCAGGTATCTGTCCAGATCCCGGGATCCTCAGGCGGAGGCAGTGGATGCATTATCACTTCCTTGGAAGTATCATCCTGCCTATATCTTTCCGCCTCTAGTTCTTCTTCCAAGAGTAATCTCCAAGATTCTGAGGGAATGCTCGTTTGTTCTGCTAATAGCTCCGGCATGGCCTCACAGGTTTTGGTATGCGGATCTTGTCCGGATGGCATCTTGCCAGCCATGGACTCTTCCGTTAAGACCAGACCTTCTGTCACAAGGTCCTTTTTTCCATCCGGATCTGAAATCCTTAAATTTAAAGGTATGGAGATTGAACGCTTGATTCTTGGTCATAGAGGTTTCTCTGACTCCGTGATTAATACTATGTTACAGGCTCGTAAATCTGTATCTCGAGAGATATATTATAGAGTCTGGAAGACTTATATTTCATGGTGTCTTTCTCATCATTTTTCTTGGCATTCTTTTAGAATACCGAGAATTTTACAATTTCTTCAGGATGGTTTGGATAAGGGTTTGTCCGCAAGTTCTTTGAAAGGACAAATCTCTGCTCTTTCTGTTCTTTTTCACAGAAAGATTGCTATTCTTCCTGATATTCATTGTTTTGTACAAGCTTTGGTACGTATAAAACCTGTCATTAAGTCAATTTCTCCTCCTTGGAGTTTGAATTTGGTTCTGGGAGCTCTTCAAGCTCCTCCGTTTGAACCTATGCATTCATTGGACATTAAATTACTTTCTTGGAAAGTTTTGTTCCTTTTGGCCATCTCTTCTGCTAGAAGAGTTTCTGAATTATCTGCTCTTTCGTGTGAGTCTCCTTTTCTGATTTTTCATCAGGATAAGGCGGTGTTGCGAACTTCTTTTGAATTTTTACCTAAAGTTGTGAATTCCAACAACATTAGTAGAGAAATTGTGGTTCCTTCATTATGTCCTAATCCTAAGAATTCTAAGGAGAAATCATTGCATTCTTTGGATGTTGTTAGAGCTTTGAAATATTATGTTGAAGCTACGAAATCTTTCCGTAAGACTTCTAGTCTATTTGTTATCTTTTCCGGTTCTAGGAAAGGCCAGAAAGCTTCTGCCATTTCTTTGGCATCTTGGTTGAAATCTTTAATTCATCTTGCCTATGTTGAGTCGGGTAAAACTCCGCCTCAAAGAATTACAGCTCATTCTACTAGGTCAGTATCTACTTCCTGGGCGTTTAGGAATGAAGCTTCGGTTGACCAGATCTGCAAAGCAGCAACTTGGTCTTCTTTGCATACTTTTACTAAATTCTACCATTTTGATGTATTTTCTTCTTCTGAAGCAGTTTTTGGTAGAAAAGTTCTTCAGGCAGCGGTTTCAGTTTGAATCTTCTGCTTATGTTTTTTGTTAAACTTTATTTTGGGTGTGGATTATTTTCAGCAGGAATTGGCTGTCTTTATTTTATCCCTCCCTCTCTAGTGACTCTTGTGTGGAAAGATCCACATCTTGGGTAATCATTATCCCATACGTCACTAGCTCATGGACTCTTGTTAATTACATGAAAGAAAACATAATTTATGTAAGAACTTACCTGATAAATTCATTTCTTTCATATTAACAAGAGTCCATGAGGCCCACCCTTTTTTGTGGTGGTTATGATTTTTTTGTATAAAGCACAATTATTCCAATTCCTTATTTTATATGCTTCGCACTTTTTCTTATCACCCCACTTCTTGGCTATTCGTTAAACTGATTTGTGGGTGTGGTGAGGGGTGTATTTATAGGCATTTTAAGGTTTGGGAAACTTTGCCCCTCCTGGTAGGAATGTATATCCCATACGTCACTAGCTCATGGACTCTTGTTAATATGAAAGAAATGAATTTATCAGGTAAGTTCTTACATAAATTATGTTTTTTTCCAAATTTTGTGGTAAATCTTTCTAGTTACAGGCTTTCTGGCCTGAACAAGAGTATCGATAACAGAATCTGAGAAACCTCGCTTCGATAAAATCAAGCGTTCAATCTCCAAGCAGTCAGCTGGAGTGAAACCAGATTCGGATGTTCGAACGGACCCTGAACAAGAAGGTCTCGTCTCAAAGGTAGCTTCCAAGGTGGAGCCGATGACATATTCACCAGATCTGCATACCAAGTCCTGCGTGGCCACGCAGGAGCTATCAAGATCACCGACGCCCTCTCCTGATTGATCCTGGCTACCAGCCTGGGGATGAGAGGAAACGGCGGGAACACATAAGCTAGTTTGAAGGTCCAAGGTGCTACTAGTGCATCCACTAGAGCCGCCTTGGGATCCCTGGATCTGGACCCGTAGGAGGGAACTTTGAAGTTCTGACGAGAGGCCATTAGATCCATGTCTGGAATGCCCCACAGCTGAGTGACTTGGGCAAAGATTTCCGGATGGAGTTCCCACTCCCCCGGATGCAATGTCTGACGACTCAGAAAATCCGCTTCCCAATTTTCCACTCCCGGGATGTGGATAGCAGACAGGTGGCAGGAGTGAGACTCCGCCCATAGAATAATCTTGGTCACTTCTTCCATCGCTAGGGAACTCCTTGTTCCCCCCTGATGGTTGATGTACGCAACAGTCGTCATGTTGTCTGATTGAAACCGTATGAACTTGGTCCTCGCTAGCTGAGGCCAAGCCTTGAGAGCATTGAATATCGCTCTCAGTTCCAGAATATTTATCGGTAGAAGAGATTCTTCCCGAGACCAAAGACCCTGAGCTTTCAGGGATCCCCAGACCGCGCCCCAGCCCATCAGACTGGCGTCGGTCGAGACAATGACCCACTCTGGTCTGCGGAATGTCATCCCTTGTGACAGGTTGTCCAGGGACAGCCACCAACGGAGTGAGTCTCTGGTCCTCTGATTTACTTGTATCTTTGGAGACAAGTCTGTATAGTCCCCATTCCACTGACTGAGCATGCACAGTTGTAATGGTCTTAGATGAATGCGCGCAAAAGGAACTATGTCCATTGCCGCTACCATCAACCCGATCACTTCCATGCACTGAGCTACGGAAGGAAGAGGAACGGAATGAAGTATCCGACAAGAGTCCAGAAGTTTTGTTTTTCTGGCCTCTGTTAGAAAAATCCTCATTTCTGAGGAGTCTATAATTGTTCCCAAGAAGGGAACCCTTGTTGACGGGGATAGTGAACTCTTTTCCACGTTCACTTTCCAGCCGTGAGATCTGAGAAAGGCCAGGACGATGTCCGTGTGAGCCTTTGCTCGAGGGAGGGACGACGCTTGAATCAGAATGTCGTCCAGGTAAGGTACTACTGCAATGCCCCTTGGTCTTAGCACCGCTAGAAGGGACCCTAGTACCTTTGTGAAAATCCTTGGAGCAGTGGCTAATCCGAAAGGAAGCGCCACAAACTGGTAATGTTTGTCCAGGAATGCAAACCTTAGGAACCGATGATGTTCCTTGTGGATAGGAATATGTAGATACGCATCCTTTAAATCCACCGTGGTCATGAATTGACCTTCCTGGATGGAAGGAAGGATAGTTCGAATGGTTTCCATCTTGAACGATGGGACCTTGAGAAATTTGTTTAAGATCTTGAGATCTAAGATTGGTCTGAACGTTCCCTCTTTTTTGGGAACTATGAACAGATTGGAGTAGAACCCCATCCCTTGTTCTCTTAATGGAACAGGATGAATCACTCCCATTTTTAACAGGTCTTCTACACAATGTAAGAACGCCTGTCTTTTTATGTGGTCTGAAGACAACTGAGACCTGTGGAACCTTCCCCTTGGGGGAAGTCCCTTGAATTCCAGAAGATAACCCTGGGAGACTATTTCTAGCGCCCAAGGATCCAGAACATCTCTTGCCCAAGCCTGAGCGAAGAGAGAGAGTCTGCCCCCCACCAGATCCGGTCCCGGATCGGGGGCCAATATTTCATGCTGTCTTGGTAGCAGTGGCAGGTTTCTTGGCCTGCTTTCCCTTGTTCCAGCCTTGCATTGGTCTCCAAGCTGGCTTGGCTTGAGAAGTATTACCCTCTTGCTTAGAGGACGTAGCACTTTGGGCTGGTCCGTTTTTACGAAAGGGACGAAAATTAGGCCTATTTTTTGCCTTGAAAGGCCGATCCTGAGGAAGGGCGTGGCCCTTACCCCCAGTGATATCAGAGATAATCTCTTTCAAGTCAGGGCCAAACAGCGTTTTCCCCTTGAAAGGAATGTTTAGTAGCTTGTTCTTGGAAGACGCATCAGCCGACCAAGATTTCAACCAAAGCGCTCTGCGCGCCACAATAGCAAACCCAGAATTCTTAGCCGCTAACCTAGCCAATTGCAAAGTGGCGTCTAGAGTGAAAGAATTAGCCAATTTGAGAGCATTGATTCTGTCCATAATCTCCTCATAAGGAGGAGAATCACTATCGAGCACCTTTATCAGTTCATCAAACCAGAAATATGCGGCTGTAGTGACAGGGACAATGCATGAAATGGGTTGTAGAAGGTAACCCTGCTGAACAAACATCTTTTTAAGCAAACCTTCTAATTTTTTATCCATAGGATCTTTGAAAGCACAACTATCCTCTATGGGTATAGTGGTGCGTTTGTTTAAAGTAGAAACCGCTCCCTCGACCTTGGGGACTGACTGCCATAAGTCCTTTCTGGGGTCGACCATAGGAAACAATTTTTAAATATGGGGGGAGGGACGAAAGGAATACCGGGCCTTTCCCATTCTTTATTAACAATGTCCGCCACCCGCTTGGGTATAGGAAAAGCTTCTGGGAGCCCCGGCACCTCTAGGAACTTGTCCATTTTACATAGTTTCTCTGGGATGACCAACTTTTCACAATCATCCAGAGTGGATAATACCTCCTTAAGCAAAATGCGGAGGTGTTCCAACTTAAATTTAAATGTAATCACATCAGATTCAGCCTGATGAGAAATGTTCCCTGAATCAGTAATTTCTCCCTCAGACAAAACCTCCCTGGCCCCCTCAGATTGGGTTAGGGGCCCTTCAGAGATATTAATATCAGCGTCGTCATGCTCTTCAGTAACTAAAACAGAGCAGCCACGCTTACGCTGACAAGGGTTCATTTTGGCTAAAATGTTTTTGACAGAATTATCCATTACAGCCGTTAATTGTTGCATAGTAAGGAGTATTGGCGCGCTAGATGTACTAGGGGCCTCCTGAGTGGGCAAGACTCGTGTAGACGAAGGAGGGAATGATGCAGTACCATGCTTACTCCCCTCACTTGAGGAATCATCTTGGGCATCATTGTCATTATCACATAAATCACATTTATTTAAATGAATAGGAATTCTGGCTTCCCCACATTCAGAACACAGTCTATCTGGTAGTTCAGACATGTTAAACAGGCATAAACTTGATAAGAAAGTACAAAAAAACGTTTTAAAATAAAACCGTTACTGTCACTTTAAATTTTAAACTGAACACACTTTATTACTGCAAATGCGAAAAAACATGAAGTAATTGTTCAAAATTCACCAAATTTTCACCACAGTGTCTTAAAGCCTTAAAAATATTGCACACCAAATTTGGAAGCTTTAACCCTTAAAATAACGGAACCGGAGCCGTTTTAAGCTTTAACCCCTTTACAGTCCCTGGTATCTGCTTTGCTGAGACCCAACCAAACCCAAAGGGGAATACGATACCAATGACGCCTTCAGAAAGTCTTTTCTAAGTATCAGAGCTCCTCTCACATGCGACTGCATGCCATGCCTCTCAAAAACAAGTGCGCCACACCGGCGCGAAAATGAGACTCTGCTTATGCTTTGGGAAAGCCCCTAAGAAATAAGGTGTCTAATACAGTGCCTGCCGATATTATTATATCAAAATACCCAGATAAAATGATTCCTCAAGGCTAAATATGTGTTAATAATGAATCGATTTAGCCCAGAAATGTCTACAGTCTAAATAAGCCCTTGTGAAGCCCTTATTTACGATCGTAATAAACATGGCTTACCGGATCCCATAGGGAAAATGACAGCTTCCAGCATTACATCGTCTTGTTAGAATGTGTCATACCTCAAGCAGCAAGAGACTGCACACTGTTCCCCCAACTGAAGTTAATTGCTCTCAACAGTCCTGTGTGGAACAGCCGTGGATTTTAGTTACGGTTGCTAAAATCATTTTCCTCATACAAACAGAAATCTTCATCTCTTTTCTGTTTCTGAGTAAATAGTACATACCAGCACTATTTCAAAATAACAAACTCTTGATTGAATAATAAAAAACTACAGTTAAACACTAAAAAACTCTAAGCCATCTCCGTGGAGATGTTGCCTGTACAACGGCAAAGAGAATGACTGGGGTAGGCGGAGCCTAGGAGGGATCATGTGACCAGCTTTGCTGGGCTCTTTGCCATTTCCTGTTGGGGAAGAGAATATCCCACAAGTAAGGATGACGCCGTGGACCGGACACACCTATGTTGGAGAAATTGAATGCTCTCTCTGAATCATAAAAGAAAATGTTTGGGTTTCATATTTCTTTATCACAAATTGCAGTTTATGTGCTTAGAAATAAACGAAGGATGCACAATCAGAGTTCTATTATTTTACATTAAACAAAGCAGAATCCGCAGCTCTCCAGATGGTTAAAATGTAAAACATAACTTTCAATAAATAGCCCTTAGATTTTTTTATTAGGCAACGGTGCCCCCTGAGCTTTTTTAGTATATGTGATGATGATGCAATTTACCAGAAAATAAATGTATTACTGGGCTTTTAGTGCTAACCCCATAGAACAAGTTGTGGGTTTATTTAAAAAAATGTTTGAATTAAGGAGGAATGGAAGGGATACTGGACTCTTTATCACTTTCTGTATGAATATAGTATTGGCTGTGCATACTTTTTATTGATTTAATCTGTTACATTGTTTATACAGCCTTTCTCTAATCCTTTCCTTCTAATATATTATAAATATGAATATTTCACGTTTCATTGTTTTTCACATAACAGAATATGTTCTATTTATTTTAGTACAATATATAGTTGTATATCTATTTTTATCTATTTATCTATCTATCTATCTATCTATCTATCTATAGCCAGGGAGTCTCATTCTATGAGAGAGAGAGAATTCTATGTGCAGAACATAGGAATGTGAAAAATTTACAGTAAATTCACAGTATAACGCTTTATTAAATATGATTATTGCATACATGTTTTTTCATGTCTCATGAAAACATGAAAAACATTTATGCAATATTCCTATTTAAAAGTGTTATACCGTGTATTAACTGTAAATATAGGATGCATTTGCTGATATTAATACGTTTTCATCCAACTTTGTTTTTTTTTTTATATTATGGGCTGTCTCAGAGGATGATGCTAAAGCTTCTTGTGGATATTAGTTTAAATAGGTAAATTATATTCGTTCACGTTTTAAGTATCTGAGATCCCTGACCGGAAGTGCTCAGCTAGCTCTCAGTAGTGAATTGTTGCTCCTTCAGCAAAGTATATCAAGGGAATGAAGAAGATTTGATAATAGAAGCAAATTGGAAAGTTGTTTAAAATTGTATGTTCTATCTGAAACCTGGAAAAAAAAGTTTCTTGTCCCTTTAAGATGTATGGCTTGGCACATCAGAAATATTTATTTAAAGATGTACCTAAAAGGATAAGTCTCACTTCCCTCCTAAGCGTTTTTGGAGTTGTAAGAAGTCCCTTTTCGCCTTTAAGCACATCTTTGAGTGTGATGTTGTTGTGTTAAAGGTACAGTCAACCAAAATAATCGTTCTAAGTTATATATATAAACTGTCAATAGATCATCATTTACAAATGTAGCCCAGTATTGTGTTTGCAAGTAAAAGCACTTACAGTTTGCGTCGCTGCCGTTTGAAAATGTCCGTTTGGCTCCTCCCCTATTTTGTCATCAGTGACATCAGCATCTTCTTGTGATCTGTGTAATTTTTCTATCCTCCTTGTAACCGGCTTTAGCGCATGTGCAATGCGCCTATTGTACTGAAGGGGAACGTTTGAACACAGGAACAAAAACACTGGCTTATTATCTGTGCGGTTCACAGTTGCGGCGTACCAGTGTCCTGTTTTTTCAACCCTCCAACCTACATTTATGCAATTTCCAATTGGTCCAGATAATTCATACCATGATCTGGACTAGAACTCCAGGAAGAGCCTAGATTACCAAAAGATGTGTTCATTAATGAAATCACCTACTGGGGTGTCAAGGTATAGTGGACCAGCCACCAGAAAATCTGCCAAAGTTACACTTGAAACTTTCAATTTGTTTTCAGAGCTTTTAGATCATAACACACATTGTACAGTTTCAGATCGCAAGCTGCAGCTCCATAATCCACATCTCATATACAGCCTATTCGGTTTCCTGTCTTGATTTAATCATCGTATAATGAAGCACAATATCTATGGGGATTGGGAATTTAGGGACAATGCATTCCACTCCAATGTAATCTAGCCTCAGTAGCGCTGGAGACACTTAGGAAAAGCAAATGAACTTAACAATATTTGTTAACTAAGAAGACTTTTGTAACAATTAGCTTAGAATGGATTAATCAGCAGCAACGATACAGCTAACTTCTGCCGGTGTTATAAAATAAGTCGGGACCGCATATGAATGCGGGACCTATATCACTTCCGGTGACGTGAATCAGTTGCTGGAGGTGTGTGGCGCTCACTGCGCATGCGCAAGAGTTCCAATCTCCTCAAAACAGCTGTTTAAGCCTACGCAACAGGTCGAGGAATTCTATGGCCCGTAATCTTCATTGCGCAGGCGCACACACGGCCCTACTCACTCATCAGAGACAAGGCGTAGGCGTGGCAACACTAACCTATTGGTTGTACAGCCACTGACTACACAGAGACACGGACCAATCAGATAATTCAGTAACACTTTTTTCCTGTGTATTATCTGATCGGTCCGTAGTCCGTTTGATTTGCCCACCTCCATTAAATTTCCAAATTGGTCCATCGCGCACAGCCGACTTGCCGTGCCCGGGGGTGTGTGCTTATGGGGTTACAGAGGGTGCTTACAGGGGGTGCTGATGGGGCTTGTGTAGTTTGCAGAGGGGGTGCTTATATGGGTTACAGGGGGGCTGATGGGGCTTATGTAGGTTACACAGGGGGTGCTGATGGGGGTTACAGGGGGTGCTGATGGGGCTTATGTAGGTTACACAAGGGGTGCTTATGGGGGTTAAATGGGGGCGCTGATGGGGCTTATGTAGGTTACACAGGGGGTGCTTATGGGGGTTAAATGGGGGGCGCTGATGGGGCTTATGTAGGTTACACGGGGTGCTTATGGGGGTTACAGGGGGGCTGATGGGACTTATGTACGTTACTCAGGGGGTACTTATGGGGTTACAGGGGGTGCTGATGGGGCTTATGTATGTTACACAGGGGGTGCTTATGGGGCTTATGCAGGTTAAAGAGGGTGGGGTTATGGGGGTTACAGGGGGGGCGCTGGGGCTTATGTAAGTAACGGGGCACTTATGGGGGTTACAGGAGGGCGCTGGGGTTTATGTAGGTTACAGAGGGGGTGCTTATGGGGGTTACAGGGGGCTCTGGGGCTTATGTAGGTTACATAGGGGATAACCTACATAAGTCCTATCAGCCCCCCCTGTAACCCCCATAAGCCTTCCTGTGTAACCTACTTAAGCCCCATCAGCACCCCCTGTGTAACCTACTTAAGCCCCATCAGCCCCCCCCCCCCTGTAACAGAGGGTGCTTACAGGGGGTGCTGATGGGGCTTGTGTAGTATACAGAGGGGGTGTTTATATGGGTTACAGGGGGAGCTGATGGGACTTATGTAGGTTACACAGGGGGTGCTGATGGGGCTTATGTAGGTTACACATGGGGGTTAAATGGGGGGCGCTGATGGGGCTTATATAGGTTACACAGGGGGGTGCTTATGGGGGTTAAATGGGGGGCGCTGATGGGACTTATGTAGGTTACACAGGGGTGCTTATGGGGGTGCTGATGGGGCTTATGTAGGTTACACAGGGGTGCTTATGGGGGTTAAATGGGGGTGCTGATGGTGCTTATGTAGGTTACACAGGGGTGCTTATGGGGGTTAAATGGGGGTGCTGATGGGGCTTATGTAGGTTACACAGTGGTGCTTATGGGGGTTAAATGGGGGGCGCTGATGGGGCTTATATAGGTTACACAGGGGGTGCTTATGGGGGTTAAATGGGGGGCGCTGATGGGGCTTATGTAGTTTACACAGGGGGTGCTTATGGGGGTTACAGGGGGGCTTATGTAGGTTACACAGTGGTTGCTTATGGGGCTTATGCAGGTTAAAGAGGGTGGGGTTATGGGGGTTCCAGGGGGGGCGCTGGGGCTTATGTAATTAACAGAGGGGGCACTTATGGGGGTTACGGGGGCACTGGGGTTTATGTAGGTTACAGAGGGGGTGCTTATGGGGGTTACAGGGGGCGCTGGGGCTTATGTAGGTTACAGAGGGGATAACCTACATAAACCCCATCAGCACCCCCTGTGTAACCTACATCAGCCCCCCCCCCCCTGTAACTCACATAAGCACTCCCTCTGTAAACTACATAAGTCCCATCAGCACCCCCTGTAACCCCTATAAGCACCCTCTGTGTAACTTACGTAAGCCCCATCAGCATACATAGGAAAAAAGTGTTACTGCATTATCTGATTGGTCCGTGTGTCAGTGAAGTCACTGTCTTGACAACCAATAGAGTCATGTTTCCAGTGTGCCGCTAGTGCCTTGTCTCTGATGAGTGAGGAGCAGGGCCGTGTGCACATGCGCGGCATTGTTAGCGCATGCGCAATGAAGATTACAGCCATAGAATTCCTTGGCCCGTTGTTCTAAAATAATTAACAGCTGTTTTGAGGAGGATGGGCCTCTTGCACATGCACAGTGAGCGCCACACACCTCCTACAGCTGATTTCACGTCACCAGAAGTGACGTAGGTCCCGCATTCTTTTGCGTCGCAACTTATTTTAAAACACCAGTCAGAGGGTTGAACAAACAGGACACAGATCCCAAGATGCTGATGTCACTGATGACAAAATAGTGGAGGGGCCAAACGGCAGCGGCGCGAACAGTAAGTGCTTTTACTTGCAAACACAATATATTACAAATCTGGGCTACATTTGTAAATGATGATCTATGGAAAGTTTTTTTATATATATATATATATATATATATATAATCTCTTTAAAAGATTTTTGATTTGTCTGTCCCTTTAAGAAGCTCTTCATTCTTACAGCAGAGATTGTGGAACCCAGTTTGTGTTGGACAACACGGAGACATTTTCCATACTACTGAAGGAGAATGGAGAGGCTCTCCCTGTTGTCCACACTGCATTGGTTAACATTTACTTTACTTTTAGAATTATGAATTTGCTACTCTTACTCTTGTATTCTTATTATAACGGTTTTCGGTTTTGCAGCAAAAACTACTCTTTAATTTGAATTTAGGGAGTAGACTTGAGTGGATTCAGTAGATTATGTATCTGAATTTTATCTCTTTTTTTTTTCAATTTCACCAATCATCGATTGTGCTCAATAGCATACTATTACTCCTCCTCGGTTTTAAATTTGAAAATGTAAAGTGATGGTAAAGTTTGATTATATTAAAGGGACATGAGATCCACAATTTTTCTTTCACAATTCAGATAGAGCATACATTTTTTTTAAACTTTCCAATTTACTATCTAGGTAGGCTCAGGATCTTGGAACTAGCTGCTGATTGGTGGCTGAACTTGTATGCCCATTTCTTTCATGTAATTGGCAAGAGTCCATGAGCTAGTGACATATGGGATATACAATCCTTCCAGGAGGGGCAAAGTTTCCCAAACCTCAAAATGCCTATAAATACACCCCTCACCACACTCACAATTCTGTTTTACAAACTTTGCCTCCTATGGAGGTGGTGAAGTAAGTTTGTGCTAAGATTTCTACGTTGATATGCGCTTCTCAGCATTGTTGAAGCCCGATTCCTCTGAGTACAGCGAATGTTAGAGGGACGTGAAGGGAGTATCACTTATTTGAATACGATGATTTCCTTAACGGGGTCTATTTAATAGGTTCTCTGTTATCGGTCGTAGAGATTCATCTCCTACCTCCCTTTTCAGATCGACGATATACTCTCAATTTACCATTACCTCTACTAATAACTGTTTTAGTACTGGTTTGGCTATCTGCTATATGTGGATGGGTGTCTTTTGGTAAGTATGTTTTCATTACTTAAGACACTCTCAGCTATGGTTTGGCACTTTATGCATTTATATAAAGTTCTAAATATATGTATTGTACTTATATTTGCCATGAGTCAGGTTCATGTATTTCCTTCTGCAGACTGTAAGTTTCATATTTGGGGAATATAAACATTTTAAGAAATGTATTTCTTACCTAGGGTTTAGTCTTTTTTTTCAATTGACTACTTCTTGCAATTGCGGGTATTAAACCCGCGGGTGCGTTAAATGCTTAACTTTATTGCATCATTCTTGGCGCGAAAATATTTTTGGCTCGAAAAAATACGTTTATGACGCAACTTCGTCATTTCCGGCGTCATACGTGACGCCGAGACCTTTCATATGGAGGCGTAATTAGTGACGCGAGTGTCATTTCCAGTTATTTTTGGCGCCAAAAAAGTTTACGTTACGTTGTGCGTCATACCTTTTCATTATTTGAATACCCCTTGTATGTTTGCCTCTTGCTTTTTTTCTCTATCAGAGGCCTATGCTATTGCATTTTTTCCCATTCCTGAAATAGATAATTTTGCTTTATATGTTGTTTTTTCTCTTACATTGTGCAAGATGTCCCAATCTGATCCTGTCTCTGAAGTTTCTGCTGGAACATTGCTGCCTGACATCGGTTCTACCAAAGCTAAGTGCATTTGTTGTAAAATTGTAGAAATTATTTCACCGAATGTCATTTGTAATAGTTGTCATGATAAACAGATAGTGTTTCCATCATTAATAGTACATTGCCAGTTGCAGTTCCTTCAACTTCTAATGTGCATGATATACCTGTAAATTTTAAAGAATTTGTTTCTGATTCTATTCTGAAGGCTTTGTCTGCATTTCCACCTTCTAATAAACGTAAAAGGTCTTTTAAAACTTCTCATTTAGCTGATGAAATTTCAAATGACCAACAACATAATAATTTATCCTATTCTGATGAGGATCTGATTCAGAAGATCCTTCCTTAGACATTGACACTGACAAATCTACTTATTTATTTAAAATAGAGTATATGCATTCTTTATTAAAAGAAGTGTTAATTACTTTGGATATTGAGGTAACCAGTCCTATTGACGAAAAAGCACAGTGAATATCCAGCACTCAGACCCAAGGTGTGTGCAAGCTGACACAGGATCACTGCAAAGATCCAAGTAACATCAAATATATTCAAAAAATGCAGCAGCACCACTTCTCATCATCCATAAAAGGTTCCTTTATTAGCACATAGTGGGAGCAGGTAAGCAATAGAACAACGTTTCGGGTAGTCAACCCTTAGTCATGTTCACATTTGTGAACATGACTAAGGGTTGACTACCCGAAACGTTGTTCTATTGCTTACCTGCTCCCACTATGTGCTAATAAAGGAACTTTTTATGGATGATAAGTGGTGCTGCTGCAGTCCTATTGACGTTCAGTCTAATAAACGTTTAAATGCTGTTTTTAAACCTCCTGTGGTTTCTCCAGGGGTTTTTCCTATTTCTGATGCTATTTCTGATATGATTTCTAGGGAATGGAATACGCCAGGTACTTCTTTTATTCCTCCTTCAAGGTTTAAAAAATTGTATCCTTTACCAGCAAAATCTATAGAGTTTTGGGAAAAAATCCCCAAAGTTGATGGGGCTATTTCTACTCTTGCTAAACGTACCACTATTCCTATGGAAGATAGTACTTCCTTTAAGGATCCTTTAGATAGGAAGCTTGAATCTTATCTAAGGAAGGCCTATTTATATTCAGGTCATCTTCTCAGACCTGCTATTTCTTTGGCTGATGTTGCGGCTGCATCAACTTTCTGGTTTATGACATCTAAATCTAGATTACTATCTCTTTCTTTCCAAGGTAATAATTTATTTGGTTCTCAGTTGGATTCTATTATTTCAACTATCACTGGGGGAAAAGGAGTTTTTCTGCCTCCGGATAAAAAACCTAAGGGTAAATCTAAGGCTTCTAACCGTTTCCGTTCCTTTCGTCAGAATAAGTAACAAAAACTCAATCCTCCCCCCAAGGAAGCTGCTTCCAATTGGAAGCCTTCCTCAAATTGGAATAAATCCAAGCCATTTAGGAAACCAAAGTCAGCCCCTAAGCCCGCATGAAGGTGTGGCCCTCATTCCAGCTCAGCTGGCAGGGGGCAGATTAAGGTGTTTCAAGGATTTTTGGATAAAATCTGTCCAAAATCATTGCATTCAGAGCATTGTCTCTCAAGGGTATCGAATAGGATTCAGAGTAAGACCTCCTGTGAGATTGTTTCACGTATCCCTGTAAATCCAGTAAAAGCTCAGGCTTTTTTTTTGGCCTCAAGTGGAGTCTCTACTTCCAATCAATATTTTGGAACTGAGGGCAATATTCAATGCACTTCAGGCGTGGCCTCAGTTGGCTTCGGCCAAATTCATCAGATTCCAGTCGAACAACCTAACGACTGTGGCATGTGTCAATCATCAGGGGGGAATAAGGAGTTCCTTAGCGATGATAAAAGTATCTAAGATAATCAGTTGGGCAGAGGCCCACTCTTGTCATCTGTCAGCGATCTACATCCCAGGAGTAGAGAACTGGGCAGCAGATTTTCTAAGTCGCTTCATTGATTCTCAGATGGGGCAGACCGGAATTGGATTTGATAGCATCTCGTCAGAATGCCAAGCTTCCAAGATAGGATCCCGGTCAAGGGATCCTCAGGCCGAACTGATAGATGCCTTGACAGTACCTTGGTTGTTTAGCCTAGCTTATATGTTTCCGCCGTTTCCTCTCCTCCCACGCGTGATTGCTCGAATCAAACAGGAGAGAGCTTCAGTTATCCTGATAGCGCCTGCGTGACCACGCAGGACATGGTATGCGGATATAGTGGACATGTTCTCTCTGCCACTCTCGAAACTTCCGTTGAGACAGGACCTTCTCATTCAAGGTCCTTTCCAACATCCAAATCTAATTTCTCTGCAACTGACTGCGTGGAGATTTAACGCTTGATTTTATCGAAGCGAGGATTCTCTGATTCAGTTATCAATACTTTGATACAGGCTAGAAAGCCTGACACTAGAAAAATCTATCATAAGATATGGCGTAAATATCTTTATTGGTGTGAATCCAAGGGTTACTCATGGAGTAAAGTTAGGATTCCTAGGATTTTGTCTTTTCTCCAAGAAGGATTGGGGAAAGGGTTATCAGCAAGTTCCTTAAATGGACAAATTTCAGCTTTGTCAATTCTGTTTCACAAACGTTTGGCAAATGTATCAGATGTTCAGTCTTTTTGTCAGGCTCTATCTAGAATTAAGTCTGTATTTAGACCTATTACTCCTCCCTGTAGTTTGAATTTAGTTATTCGAGTTCTGCAAGGGGTTCCGTTTGAACCTATGCATTCCATAGATATTAAACTATTATCTTGGAAAATTCTGTTTTTGTTGTTCCTTCCTTGTGTCCTAATCCTTCTAAGATGGAGCGTCTGTTACATAACTTGGACGTGGTCCGTGCCTTAAAGTTTTACTTACAGGCAACTAAGGATTTCCGTCAATCATCTTCATTATTCATTGTTTATTCTGGAAAGCGTAGGGCTCAGAAAGCTACGGCTACCTCTTTATTTTTGGTTGAGAAGTATTATCCGCCTGGCATAGGAGACTGCTGGACAGCAGCCTCCTGAAAGAATTGTGGACTCGTCATATCTTTGTAAAAGAAAACTAAATTTATGCTTACCTGATAAATTACTTACGATATGATGAGTCCACGGCCCACCCTGTTCTTTTTAAGACAGTTTTTTAGCCTTTCCTCTTTCTCCAACATAGGTGTGTCCGGTCCACGGCGTCATCCTTACTTGTGGGATATTCTCTTCCCCAACAGGAAATGGCAAAGAGCCCAGCAAAGCTGGTCACATGATCCCTCCTAGGCTCCGCCTACCCCAGTCATTCTCTTTGCCGTTGTACAGGCAACATCTCCACGGAGATGGCTTAGAGTTTTTTAGTGTTTAACTAGAAAGATTTACCACAAAATTTGGAAAAAATATATCTGTTGGTGTGAATCTAAAGGATTCCCTTGGGACAAGGTTAAGATTCCTAAGATTCTATCCTTCCTTCAAGAAGGATTGGAAAAAGGATTATCTGCAAGTTCCCTGAAGGGACAGATTTCTGCCTTGTCTGTGTTACTTCACAAAAAGCTGGCAGCTGTGCCAGATGTTCAAGCCTTTGTTCAGGCTCTGGTTAGAATTAAGCCTGTTTACAAACCTTTGACTCCTCCTTGGAGTCTCAATTTAGTTCTTTCAGTTCTTCAGGGGGTTCCGTTTGAACCCTTACATTCCGTTGATATTAAGTTATTATCTTGGAAAGTTTTGTTTTTAGTTGCAATTTCTTCTGCTAGAAGAGTTTCAGAATTATCTGCTCTGCAGTGTTCTCCTCCTTATCTGGTGTTCCATGCAGATAAGGTGGTTTTACGTACTAAACCTGGTTTTCTTCCAAAAGTTGTTTCTAACAAAAACATTAACCAGGAGATTATCGTACCTTCTCTGTGTCCGAAACCAGTTTCAAAGAAGGAACGTTTGTTGCACAATTTGGATGTTGTTCGCGCTCTAAAATTCTATTTAGAAGCTACAAAGGATTTTAGACAAACATCTTCCTTGTTTGTTGTTTATTCCGGTAAAAGGAGAGGTCAAAAAGCAACCTCTACCTCTCTCTCTTTTTGGATTAAAAGCATCATCAGATTGGCTTACGAGACTGCCGGACGGCAGCCTCCCGAAAGAATCACAGCTCATTCCACTAGGGCTGTGGCTTCCACATGGGCCTTCAAGAACGAGGCTTCTGTTGATCAGATATGTAGGGCAGCGACTTGGTCTTCACTGCACACTTTTACCAAATTTTACAAGTTTGATACTTTTGCTTCTTCTGAGGCTATTTTTGGGAGAAAGGTTTTGCAAACCGTGGTGCCTTCCATTTAGGTGACCTGATTTGCTCCCTCCCTTCATCCGTGTCCTTAAGCTTTGGTATTGGTTCCCACAAGTAAGGATGACGCCGTGGACCGGACACACCTATGTTGGAGAAAACAGAATTTATGTTTACCTGATAAATTACTTTCTCCAACGGTGTGTCCGGTCCACGGCCCGCCCTGGTTTTTTTAATCAGGTCTGATAATTTATTTTCTTTAACTACAGTCACCACGGTACCATATGGTTTCTCCTATGCAAATATTCCTCCTTAACGTCGGTCGAATGACTGGGGTAGGCGGAGCCTAGGAGGGATCATGTGACCAGCTTTGCTGGGCTCTTTGCCATTTCCTGTTGGGGAAGAGAATATCCCACAAGTAAGGATGACGCCGTGGACCGGACACACCGTTGGAGAAAGTAATTTATCAGGTAAACATAAATTCTGTTTTCTCTTCCTATACCTTCGGCCGAATGACTGAGGGTGGAGGGGAAGGGGAGGGGCTATATATACAGCTCTGCTGTGGTGCTCTTTGCCACTTCCTGTTAGCAGGAGGTTAATATCCCACAAGTAAAGATGAAATCCGGGGACTCGTCATATCGTAAAAGAGAGTAATTTATCAGGTAAGCATAAATTTAGTTATCTGCCGACTAAAGTCATATTTTATTATTTTGAATGTAGAGAAATGTACATTTCTCTTGCAAGGTGTATCCAGTCCACGGATTCATCCTTACTTGTGGGATATTCTCATTCCCTACAGGAAGTGGCAAAGAGAACACACAGCAGAGCTGTCCATATAGCTCCCCCTCTGGCTCCGCCCCCCAGTCATTCTCTTTGCCGCTCTAACAAGTAGCATCTCCACGGGAGGGTAAAGTGAATGTGGTGTTAGATTTGTAGTTTTTTATATCTTCAATCAAAAGTTTATTTGTAAATAGTGCCGGTTTGTACTATTTACTCTAGCAGAAAATGATGAAGAATTCTGCTGAGAGGAAAATGATTTTAGCATGTTGTAACTAAAATCCACTGCTGTTCCCACGTAGGACTGAGGAGTACCAGAAAACTTCAGTTGGGGGGAACAGTTTGCAGGCTTAACTGCTATAAGGTATGTTCAGTCATCTTTTTCTAGTCAAGACTGACAAGAATCCCTGTTTGGGGAAGGTAAGCCATATTCTGAGACTCAGTATAGAAGGAAGGCTTAATTAACAGGGCTCAATGACTGGTGGACATTGTTAAAGGGCAATAGATTATTTTATAGTGAAAATATAATCATTATACAAGTTTTTATCACTTTTGGAGTGTTATTTGGGGTTTTATTCCACATGGCAGAATTTTAGACACCTATTTAGGGTTTTGAAGGCTAAATGAGAGGGAGGGGGCCTAAATTTTGCGCCTCATTTGCGCAGTTCATATTGCAGACAGCTTCATGCAGCTTCACGTGGAGGGTCCTAAGACTACTTGAGGACTTCATAGAGGCTTATTTCTCATCAAACTAATCCCCAGGGACAAGGTAGGGCCACAGCAGATTGCTGTGGAATGGTGCTGTAGTTTGCTAACCGGTTGTCAGCTTTAGGTTGCTCCGGTTTGGGCATTAAGGGGTTAATTGACTCGATATTTGCTGTGCAATCATTCCAAAGCATTAAGATCGTGTGGTAAAAATTTCAGAAAGATTGGATCATTTTTGAAGATTTAGTAAAAAAGTGTGCGCTTTTATTATTTAAAGGCACAGTACCGTTGCCTACAGATAGACGTTGCTCTATGTGTTTAGTAGCCATGGTGGAACCCCCTTTACATTTGTGTTTTATGTGTGCTAATGTATCTATGCATTTTAAAGATAACGTTGTTTCACTTAAAAATGTAGCCCAAGATGATTCTTTAACAGAAGGTAACGAGGATAGCCCACCTTCCTCTCCCCATGTGTCGACACCAGTTACGCCTGCGCAAGCGATGCCTAGTACCTCTAGCGCATTGGCCCCTATTACATTACAACAATTAGCAGCAGTCATGGATAATTCCCTTGCTGCATTTTTATCCAAACTGCCAGTTTTTCCTAAAAAGTGTGATAGCTCGGTTTTAAGAACAGAGTATGAGCAATCAGAAGCGTTGGAAGGTTTATCTGTTGTACCCTCACAACACTCTGAAGTGACGGTGAGGGATGTGCTGTCCGAGGGAGAAATTTCTGATACAGGAAAGGTTTCTCAGCGGGCAGAATCAGATTCCTTAGCGTTTAAATTTAAGCTGGAACACCTCCGCGTACTGCTTAAGGAGGTATTAGCTACGCTGGATGATTGCGACCCCATGGTGGTCCCAGAGAAATTGTGTAAAATGGACAAATTCCTAGACGTCCCTGTATACACTGATGCGTTTCCGATCCCAAAGAGGGTGGCGGATATTGTGGATAGGGAGTGGGAGAGACCAGGTGTACCCATTGTTCCCCCCCCCCCCTATCTTTAAGAAAATATTCCCTATAACTGATCCCAGGCGGGACGCATGACAGACGATCCCTAAGGTAGAGGGGGCAATTTTAACACTTGCCAAGCGCACAACCATACCAATTGAAGACAGTTGTGCTTTCAAAGATCCTATGGATAAAAAATTAGGTTTACTAAAGAAAATATTTGTTCAACAAGGTTTCCTTCTCCAACCTATTGCCTGCATTATTCCTGTGACTACTGCAGCGGCTTTCTGGTTTGAGGCGCTGGAGGAGTCGCTCCAGACGGAGACCTCATATGATGAAATTATGGATAGAATTAAGGCTCTAAAGCTGGCTAATTCTTTTATAACAGATGCCGCTTTGCAATTAGCTAAGGTAGCGGCGAAAAATTCTGGTTTTGCCATCATGGCGCGCAGAGCGCTCTGGCTTAAATCATGGTCGGCCGATGTGTCGTCTAAAACTAAGTTACTGAATATCCCTTTCAAGTAGAGCTGCAACAACTAATCGGCATAATCGATTATGAAAATAGTTGTCAACGAATCTCATAATCGATTAGTTGGTTTGCAATTAGTTGGTCTGTGCACAACACCAGCTGCTTCACTCCAATGAACTCCTGCATATGGTATTGTCTTTTATGGTAATGTCCTTAGCCTAAAGGACGTCTACTTTTCACTTTTTCAGGACAGTATAAATTTACAACTACCCCTGGCTTATGTGCAACCCAGATATAATAGTCATCATTTGGATTGTTTATATTAAATCTGGTGATTTGGAACTATGCTTTTCATGATATGGTGCCAAACTTGTTATTTACACCTTGCCCCTAGATTGATGGGAGTTATTTAAATTGATGTGCACTATTATCTGTTTGCACAATTATTAGCATATTGCTGATTATATGTACTGTATAAATAAATGTGTAAGGCTTTGTCCTGGTATTGATATACAGTCCTTAGCGCTTTTGATTTTGTTTTTTATAGTTTTTTTTTTTATATTTTTAATAAATTGTGATAATATGTACCAGATTCAACCTTTATAAGTATACATTTGTTATTTTTAGAGGGGACTAGATATTTCCCCTAACCTTATAGCTGGTTATTTACCATTGCATATAGATATTCAAGATATTTTTATGTTAGAATGAAGTCAAGGGTTACTTTATTGAGAGGTCCCTTGCCAAGGTAGAAAACACTTAGCATTGGTGAAGAGCTAACAAAGATAAATATCCCACTTTGGTGAAATTGGCAAAACCCTACTTATACACCTCAACAGCCTTTTCTCTGCTGCAGGAAATATAGCTGCAAACAGAGAACCAGCCTTAGCCAGAAGCATGTGGACATGTTGAGATGTTTGCATTTCAATGCAAAGTTTCTGAAAGAGTGAATAACAGAATGTTATTAACAGTGATAGTCTAACTCTTTCTAGTTCTACCACTTTTCAAACAGTTTGTGGTTTTGTATAATTATAAAACTGCTCTGCTGCTAAAAAATTGAAGAAACAGTTGTGTTAATGTAAAGTTTTCGTCTGAAGTTTATATTTGTAACACTCATTATGTGGATTTTATTTAAAACATAGAAAACTATTATTGATTCTCTTTTTATCCGATTAGTCGATTAATCGAAAAAATAATCGGCCGATTAATCGATTATGAAAATAATCGTTAGTTGCAGCCCTACTTTCAAGGGAAAGACCCTTTTCGGGCCCGAGTTGAAAGAGATTATTTTGGATATCACTGGGGGAAAGGGCCATGCCCTCCCGCAAGATAGGCCTTTTAAGGCTAAAAACAAGGCTAATTTTCGTTCCTTTTGCAACTTCAGGAGCGGTCCTGCTTCAACCTCTGCGACCACAAAGCAAGAGGGTAACTCTCCACAGCCCAAGGCAACCTGGAAGCCTTTGCAGGGCTGAAACAAGGGTAAACAGGCCAAGAAGCCTGCAGCTGCTACTAAGACGGCATGAAGGGGTAGCCCCAGATCCGGGACCGTATCTGGTAGGGGGCAGACTCTCTCTCTTTGCTCAGGCTTGGGCAAGAGATGTTCCCGATCCCTGGGCATTAGAGATAGTTGCTCAGGGATATCTTCTAGAATTCAAGGACTTTCCTCCAAGGGGAAGGTTCCACATTTCTCGTCTGTCTACAGACCAGACAAAGAAAGAGGCGTTCTTACGCTGTGTAGAAGATCTAATCAAGATGGGAGTGATATGTCCAGTTCCAATTACAGAACAAGTTCCTTCCCAAAAAGGAAGGAACTTTCAGACCAATCCTGGATCTAAAATTTCTAAACAAATTCCTCAGAGTTCCATCCTTCAAGATGGAGACCATTCGGACAATCTTACCGATGATCCAGGAAGGTCAATATACGACTACCGTGGATCTAAAGGATGCGTACCTTCATATTCCTATCCACAAAGATAACCATCAGTTCCTAAGGTTTACTTTTCTGGACAAGCATTACCAGTTCGTGGCCCTTCCCTTCGGGTTGACTACCGCTCCAAGAATTTTCACAAAGGTGCTAGGGTCCCTTCTAGCGGTACTAAGACCGCGGGGCATTGCAGTAGCACCCTATCTGGACGACATCTTAATACAGGCGTCGTCTTTTCCCAGAGCCAAGGCTCATACGGATATTGTTCTGGCCTTTCTAAGGTCTCACGGGTGGAAGGTGAACACCGAAAAAAGTTCTCTGTCCCCGCTCACAAGGGTTCCCTTCCTGGGAACATTAATAGACTCGGTAGAAATGAAAATATTTCTGACGGAGGTCTGAAGATTAAAGCTTCTAAGCACTTGCCGAGCTCTTCATTCCATTCCTCGGCCATCTGTAGCTCAGTGCATGAAGGTAATCGGATTAATGGTAGCAGCAATGGACGTAGTCCCTTTTGCTTGAATTCATCTCAGGCCACTGCAATTGTGCATGCTCAAACAGTGGAATGGGGATTATGCAGATTTGTCTCCTCAAATCCAACTGGACCAGAAAACAAGAGATTCTTTTCTCTGGTGGTTGTCTCAGGATCACCTGTCTCAGGGAATGTGCTTCCGCAGACCGGAGTGGATCATCGTAACGACCGACGCCAGTCTGTTAGGCTGGGGCGCGGTCTGGGGCTCCCTGAAAGCTCAGGGCCTATGGTCTCGGGAAGAGTCTCTTCTCCCAATAAACATTTTGGAGCTGAGAGCGATATTCAATACGCTCCAGGCTTGGCCTCCGCTAGCGGCGGCCAAGTTCATCAGATTTCAGTCGGACAACATCACAACTGTAGCATACATCAATCATCAGGGAGGAACAAAGAGTTCCTTAGCGATGAAGGAAGTAACCAAGATAATCAGGTGGGCGGAGGATCACTCTTGCCACCTATTTGCAATTCACATCCCAGGAGTAGACAACTGGGAAGCGGATTTCCTAAGTCGTCAGACTTTTCACCCGGAGGAGTGGGAACTCCACCCGGAGGTATTTGCTCAGCTAACTCAGCTTTGGATCTGATGGCGTCCCGTCAGAACACCAAACTTCCTCTTTACGGATCCAGGTCCAGGGACCCCAAGGCAGCATTGATAGATGCTCTAGTAGCGCCTTGGTCCTTCAATCTGGCCTATGTCTTTCCACCGTTTCCCCTTCTCCCTCGGCTGGTAGCCAGAATCAAACAGGAGAAGGCCTCTAATTCTGATAGCGCCTGCGTGGCCACGCAGGACTTGGTATGCAGACCTAGTGGACATGCAATCTGTTCCACCATGGACACTGCCAATGAGGCAGGATCTTCTAATACAGGGTCCATTCTTGCATCCAAATCTAGTTTCTCTGCAGCTGACTGCTTGGAGATTGAACGCTTAATTCTATCCAAGCGTGGGTTCTCTGAATCAGTCATAGATACTCTGATCCAGGCTAGAAAACCTGTCACCAGGAAAATTTACCATAAGATATGGCGGAAATATCTTTGCTGGTATGAATCCAAGGGTTACTCGTGGAGTAAAATTAGGATTCCAAGGATATTGTCTTTTCTCCAAGAAGGATTGGAGAAAGGTTTATCAGCTAGCTCCTTAAAGGGGCAGATATCCGCTCTGTTTATTCTTTTACACAAGCGTCTGGCAGAAGTACCAGATGTTCAGGCGTTTGCACAGGCATTAGTTAGAATCAAGCCTGTCTGTAAACCTGTGGCTCCTCCATGGAGTCTAAATTTAGTTCTTTCAGTTCTTCAAGGGGTTCCGTTTGAACCTTTACATTCCATAGATATTAAGTTATTATCTTGGAAAGTTTTGTTTTTGGTAGCTATATCTTCTGCTCGAAGAGTTTCAGAATTGTCTGCTTTGCAGTGTAATTCACCCTATCTGGTGTTCAATGCAGATAAGGTAGTTTTGCGTACCAAACCTGGTTTTCTTCCTAAAGTCGTTTCTAATAAGAACATTAACCAGGAAATCATTGTTCCTTCCCTGTGTCCTAATCCAGCTTCTAAGAAGGAACGGCTTTTACACAATCTTGATGTGGTTTGTGCTTTGAAATTCTATTTACAAGCAACTAAGGATTTCAGACAAACATCATCTTTGTTTGTTGTTTATTCTGGTAAGAGGAGAGGTCAGAAAGCGACTGCTACCTCTCTTTCCTTCTGGTTGAAAAGCATCATCCGATTGGCTTATGAGACTGCTGGGCAACAGCCTCCTGAACGAATTACAGCTCATTCCACCAGAGCTGTGGCTTCCACTTGGGCCTTCAAGAATGAGGCTTCTGTTGAACAGATTTGTAAGGCAGCGACTTGGTCTTCACTGCATACTTTTGCCAAATTTTACAAATTCGATACTTTTGCTTCTTCTGAGGCTATTTTTGGGAGAAAGGTTTTGCAAGCAGTGGTGCCTTCCGTTTAGGTTACCTGTCTTGTTCCCTCCCTTCATCCGTGTCCTAAAGCTTTGGTATTGGTATCCCACAAGTAAGGATGAATCCGTGGACTGGATACACCTTGCAAGAGAAAACAGAATTTATGCTTACCTGATAAATTACTTTCTCTTGCGGTGTATCCAGTCCACGGCCTGCCCTGGCAATTAAGTCAGGTTAAAAAATTTTTAAACTACAGTCACCACTGCACCCTATGGTTTCTCCTTTTTCTCCTAACCGTCGGTCGAATGACTGGGGGGTGGAGCCAGAGGGGGAGCTATATGGACAGCTCTGCTGTGTGTCCTCTTTGCCACTTCCTGTAGGGAATGAGAATATCCCACAAGTAAGGATGAATCCGTGGACTGGATACACCGCAAGAGAAAGTAATTTATCAGGTAAGCATAAATTCTGTTTTTAAGTATAAATCATGTTTGTTTGTTTTTTCCCCTACAAACAGGTCTGGCGACTCAACGGCTAGAATATGGAATCTTAGTGAAAATAGTACTAGTGGGTCAACACAACTGGTCCTTAGACATTGTATACGGGAAGGTGGTCAAGACGTTCCCAGCAACAAAGATGTAACCTCTTTAGATTGGAATGTAAGTTTTAATATTCTCAATATTTTCACTATTAAGTAGATTTGGTTTGTCATTTTTATTATCTAGCCTAAATACTAAAATTGTAGGTAGTTTTAGGTCTTCCATGACAGTTATTGTACACACCTGAACACTAAAATATGACATTAGTAAATATTTATTTTACAAGATACGATGAGTCCACGGATTTCATCCTTACTTATGGGATATCGCCTCCTGGTCAACAGGAGGAGGCAAAGAGCACCACAGCAGAGCTGTATATATAGCTCTTCCCTTCCCTCCCACTCCATTCATTCTCTTTGCCTGTGTTAGAAATAAGAAGAGGTAAAGGCAGGTGATAGTTTAGTTTCTTCAATCAAGAGTTTTTTGTATTTTTAAATGGTGCTAGTGAGTACTATTTTATTTCAGGGTGTAGCCAGGACCTAGTCAGCCTCTTGTTAGCAGAGCTACAGGTGGCTTTAAAGTATTGGGAACTGGTGGGATTAATTTCTCACTGTGCCTCCCATACTATATGCTGTCCTTCTTAATATGGTCTTAGCAATTCTAACTAAGGCCCTACATGTCTCCACAGAATGGCAAGAAGGTACAGAAGACTTCTTCATAGCTGTGGGACGATTCATGCTGTCGATCAGCACTCAGGTATGTGCAGCTCTTACTTCTGGGACAGCTTTAACTCAGGAACCGCTGCAGCCTTTACTTCTGTGACCCCTAACTTTTCCCCAAGGCCTCCCTTCAGGTGTTATGATGGATGTGGTGGGGGAGGATAACAGGACTGCTCAGAACACATTTAGGTGATATGTGGGAGCGCTATGGACTTTGGGCTGACGCTGGGGTTAATAATGGATGTCCCTAAAAACGGAGCAGGTCTCCGGTAATTATGGGGATCCGGTGTGAGTGTTTATTTTGCGTGCTTGGTGGAACAAATATAAAGCAGTTTTTATTTTGGCCAGAGAACTCACGGGATGCGTGGGTGAGAGACCGCATGCAATTTTTACAGCTGCGCTTGCAGCGACATATGGCTCACGATGTTGGGAGTTGGTTAGACGCTAGGAGTGGTTGACGCCCACAAAGGGCGGAGTTTTTTCTCCCGCGCTATAGAAGCCGGGCAGCCATACTATACATGTCATATGCAGCATGGGTGAGGTGATCAGAACTTTCACTGATTGCCGGGATCGCATGGTTTTAGGTTATAAGAGCAAGCGGTCGTAGGCAGAGTTTGCTGGGAGCGGAGAGAACATCAAGGGGGCAGGTAGGCGCCTCAGCAGAACTGTTGAGGCGGCAGACGCTAGTTTAACAATCCGTTTTTTTAAAAGTAATATTACTTGATCGTATTTTTTGTTTCCCTCTGATGTCTTCAGTTTAATTTCATTTTGGACATAATCTGTCATTTTGATGATTAATTGTTAAAAGTACAGCTGCCCACTTTATTCAGAGCTGTTTATTAACACATTAGTTGCAAGGCAAGACAAAGTCTGTTTGTTATTTATACTAACATGGATATGAATGTTACATGTTCATTATGTTTGAATGCAAATGTGGAACCTCCCGTTGCCTTTTGCCCCTTGTGTACTTGAGAGGGCTTTACAGTTTAGGGAGCAAATGTTTTTTTGATACAAATTTAAATAAGGCAGATGCTTCTCAAGGTTCTAACGATGAGAATCAGAGTATGCCACATCTTTCTCCCCAAGCGTCACAGTCCCTAACGCCTACCCAGGCACAGTCCAGTACCTCTGCAGTTTCACCTGCCTTTACTCTAAAGGACATAGCAACTGTTATGTCCTCTACTCTTTCTGAAGCGTTTGTCTGCCTTTCCTGTACTGCAAGGCAAACGCAGGAGGAAGGACGACCTCGTGGCTAATAAGACTTCGGATGCTTTAATTGCGAGGTCAGTAATGCCTTTACAGGGATCAGAATTGGAGCCCCTATTTGAAGGTGAGCTTTCTGAATTGGATAGCTCCCTGCTACCGACAGATTCAGAAGTAATGTCTTTCCGGTTTAAACTGGAACACCTCCGCCTGTTATTGAAGGAGGTTTTGGTGACTCTGGATGACTGCGATTCAATCGTGGTCCCTCCAGAAAAATTGAGTAAGTTGCACTTTGGCTAAACGAACTTCTATCCCTATTGAGGATAGTTAAGCTTTTAAGGACCCTAAGGATAAGAAGTTAGAGGGTCTTCTTAAGAAACTTTATGTTCATCAAGGGTTACTTTTACACCCGGTAGCCTGCATCGTCACGGTTACCACGACGGCTGCTTATTGGTTTGATGCTCTTGAGGAATCTCTTAAAACTGAGACTCCTTTGGAAGAGATACAGGACAGAATTAAAGCCCTTAAGCTGGCTAATTCTTTTGTGACAGACGCTTCACTGCAAATTACTAAGTTGGCGGCTAAGAGCTCAGGGTTTTCAATCTTAGCACGTAGGGCCTTATGGCTGAAGTCCTGGTCTGCTGATGTGTCATCCAAAACTAAGTTTTTGGCTATCCCTTACAAGGGTAAGATCTTGTTTGGCCCTGACTTGAAAGAAATTATTTCTGACATCACGGGAGGTAAGGGTCACCTCCTTCCTCAGGATAAGAAATCCAAACAGAGGGGTCGACAGAGTAATTTTTGTTCCCATCGAAATTTCAAGGGAACTCCCTCTTCCCCTTCTACTAAGCAGGAGGGGGGCTATTCTCAACCCAAGTCCACGAGCGACCCAACCAGGCTTGGAACAAGGGCAAACAACCCAAAAAACCCGTTGCTGCCACCAAGATAGCATGAAGGGGCGGCCCCCGATCCGGGACCGGATCTAGTGGGGGGCAGACTATCATTTTTCTTCCAGACTTGGATGAGAGACGTTCAAGATCCTTGGGCAATAGATATAGTATCTCAGGGATACAAACTGGAATTCAGAAATTCTTCCCCCAGAGGAAGATTCCTTCATTCTCGATTGTCTGTAGACCAGATAAAGAGAGAGGCGTTCTTGCGCTGTGTAGGAGACCTATCCTCCATGGGAGTAATTTATCCCGTTCCAATACAGGGACAGGGGTTTTATTCAAATCGGTTTGTAGTTCCCAAAAAAGAGGGAACTTTCAGACCTATCTTAGATCTCAAGAGTCTAAACAAGTTTCTCAGAGTTCCATCTTTCAAGATGGAAACTATTCGTACCATTCTTCCATTGATCCAGGAGGGTTAATTTATGACTACCGTGGATCTCAAGGATGCATATCTTCATGTTCCTATCCACAGAGATCATCACAAGTTCCTGAGGTTTGCCTTTCTGGACAAACATTTTCAGTTTGTAGCTCTTCCTTTCGGTCTAGCCACGGCACCCAGAATTTTCACAAAGGTTCTGGGTTTGCTGCTAGCGGGTCTGAGACCGCGGGGCATTGCAGTGGCGCCTTATCTGGACGATATTCTGATCCAGGCGTCTTATCAGCTCACAAAAGTCTCATACCGACATTGTTCTGTCCTTCCTGAGGACTCATGGGTGGAAGGTAAATCTGGAGAAGAGTTCTCTAGTTCCACAGACAAGGGTTCCTTTCTTGGGAACTCTAATAGACTCTATCCATAAAAAAATTTTAACGGAGGTCAGAAAATTAAAGATTATGAACACATGCCGAGCCCTTCAGACCAATCCTCTGCCGTCAGTGGCTCAGTGCATGGAGGTAATTGGGTTGATGGTAGCGGCAATGGACATCATTCAATTTGCTCGGTTTCATCTCAGACCCCTGCAACTGAACATGCTCAGACAGTGGAATGGAGATTATACAAATTTGTCTCATCCAATACATCTGGATCAGGAGACAAGGGACTCTCTTCTATGGTGGTTGTCGCTGGATCATTATCCCAGGGGACGTGCTTTCGCAGACCCTCATGGGGGATAGTGACAGCAGATGCCAGCCTGTTAAGATGGGGTGCAGTCTGGAATTCCCTAAGGGCTCAGGGGGTCTAGAATTGAGAGCAATATTCAATGCGCTTCAGGCTTGGCCTCAGTTGGCTTCGGCCCAATTCATCAGATTCCAGTCGGACAAAATAACGATGGTGGCCTACATCAATCATCAGGTGGGAACAAGAAGTTCCTTAGCGATGACAGAAGTAACCAGGATAATACAGTGGGCGGAGTCTCGCTCTTGCCATCTGTCCGCGATCTACATCCTAGGGGTGGAAAACTGGGAAGCAGATTTTCTGAGCAGACAGACATTTCATCCGGGAGAGTGGGAACTCCATCCGGAAGTATTTGCCGACCTGATTTTCATATGGGGCAGGCCGGAGTTGGATCTCATGGCATCTCGTCAGAATGCCAAGTTTCCGAGATACGGGTCCAGGTCCATCGATCCCCAGGCTGAGCTGATAGATGCCTTGGTCCTTCAGCCTAGATTATATGTCCATTTGCTCTCCTTCCATTGCTCGGGTCAAACAGGAGAGGGCATCGGTGAAACTCATCGCCCCTGCATGGCCTCGCAGGACTTGGTATGCCGATCTGGTGGACATGTCATTCCAGCCTCCGTGGACGCTTCCATTGAGGAAAGACCTTCTCATTCAGGAACCCTTCCATCATCCAAATCTAGTTTCTCTGCAGCTAACTGCTTGGAGATTGAACGCTTAATTTTATCTAAGCAAGGTTTTTCTGATTCGGTCATAGATACTTTGATTCAGGCACGTAAGCCTGTTACTAGAAATTTTTTTAAATAAGATATGGCGTAAATATCTTTATTGGTGCGAATCCAAGGGCTACTCATGGAGTAGGGTTAGGATTCCCAGGATTTTGTCTTTTCTCCAAGAGGGATTGGAGAAAGGGTTGTCAGCAAGTTCCTTAAAGGGACAGATTTCTGCTTTATCTATTTGTTTGCACAAGCGTCTGGCAGATGTTCCAGATGTTCAGTCTTTTTGCCAGGCTCTGACTAGAATCAGGCCTGTGTTTAGACCAATTGCTCCTCCTTGGAGTTTGAATTTAGTTCTTAAAGTTCTTCAAGGGGTTCTGTTTGAACCTATGCATTCCATAGATATTAAGTTATTATCTTGGAAAGTTTTATTTTTGGTTGCTATTTCTCCAACATTGGTGTGTCCGGTCCACGGCGTCATCCATTACTTGTGGGAAATGTTCTCCCCCACAGGGAAAGGCAAGGAGAGCACACAGCAAGAGCTGTCCATATAGCTCCCCCTCTGGCTCCGCCCCCCAGTCATTCTCCTTGCCAAGTAGCATCTACCACGGGGATGGCGAGGAGTTTGTGGTGTTAGTTGTAGTTTTTTATTCTTCTATCAAGAGTTTGTTATTTTAAATAGTGCTGGCTTGTACTATTTACTCTATAACAGAAAAGTGATGAAGATTTCTGTTTAAGAGGGCTATGATTTTAGCACAAGTAACTAAAATCCATTACTGTTACCACGCAGGACTGTTGAAACAAGAGAACTTCAGTTGGGGGTAACAGTTTGCAGACTCATCTGCTTCAGGTATGACTAGTCTCCTAACAACACAGGCTAATGCTAGATGACAGTCATTTTTCCCCTCAGGGGAAACAGTAAGCCATTTTTCTTTCACCTCAGCAAAAAAGATAACAGGCTTCCCCTTTTTGATTTTTATGCTGGACGTTTTTTATTGATCTGGCTTGTTTTAGACACCTAAATCTAGTCAGGAAGGCCCCTTCACTCTAGTGTGCTGAGAGAGGAAGCCTCATTTTGGCACTTCAGCTGTGCAGTTGAATTTCAAGGCTAAAAAGCTGCAGCAAGGCTGTAGCTGGGATTGTGGTGTGTAAAAACGGTTAAATCCAACAATTAGCACCGGTTTGCTTTTTTTTAAGAGCTAGAGTCTCCATATTTGCTGTGCAATACTTTCTAAGCATTAAGACACTGGGGTCCAAATTTCAGAAAAATCGGATATTGCCTTTATAGTTTTTTGAACATTCAGAAATAAATGTCATTTTATTATTTAAAGAGACAGTAACGTTTTTGTTTAAAATCGTTTTTATTGCATTGTTTGCCTGCCTAAATCTGTTTAACATGTCTGTTCCATCAGATAACCTATGTTCTGTGTGTATAAAGACAAATGTGGTTCCCCCTTCGAGTGTTTGTGATAATTGCGCCATAGCGTCCAAACAAAATCAGGACAGCTCTGTTATTTTTCATAATGTTGCCCAAGATGATTTATCTAATGAAGGTAGTGGGGATACCTCTACATCCTCTCCTTCTGTGTCTACACCAGCTTTGCCCACGCAGGCGACACCTAGCGCGCCAGTGCCTATTTCTATGCAACAATTATCAGCAGTAGTGGATAATTCTATAGCAAATCTTTTATCCAAACTGCCAGTTTTTCAGAGAAAGCGTGATTGTTCAGTTTTAAATACAGATAAAAAGGATGAACAATCAGACGCTGACGATGCCTTATCTATTTTACCCTCACATCAATTGGAATTGGCTGTGAGGGAAGGGCTGTCTGAGGGTGAAATTTCTCAACAGGCAGAACCTGATCTAGTGGCATTTAAGTTTAAGCTAGAACATCTCCGCGCTTTGCTTAAGGAGGTATTAGCTACTCTGGATGACTGTGATTCCATGGTAGTACTAGAGAAGTTGTGCAAATTGGAGAAAATTTTTAGAGGTCCCAGTGCACGACAACGTTTTTCCAATGCCTAAGAGGGTAGCGAACATAGTGGAAAAGGAGTGGGAGAAGCCAGGTGTACCCTTTGCCCCACCTCCTATATTTAAGAAAATGTTTCCCATAGTAGACCCTAGAAGGGACGCATGGCAAACGGTCCCGAAGGTTGAGGGAGCTGTTTCAACACTAGCGAAGCGCACAACTATTCCTATAGAGGACAGCTGTGCTTTCAAAGATCCTATGGATAAAAAATTGGAAGGATTGCTTAAAAAGATTTTTGTTCAGCAAGAATTCATCCTTCAACCAGCTACGTGTGTTATTACTGTCACTTCAGTGGCGTCCTTTTGGTTCGAAGAACTAGAAAGGTCGCTCCAGAAAGAGACTTCCTATGAAGAAGTCATGGACAGAATTCACGCATTAAAGTTAGCTAATTCCTTTATATTGGATGCCGCCTTTCAAATAACGAAATTGGCGGCGAAAAACTCAGGTTTTGCTATAGTAGCGCGGAGGGCGCTTTGGCTAAAATCCTGGTCGGCAGACGTGTCGTCCAAGACTAAGTTACTGAATATTCCTTTCAAGGGTAAGACCCTTTTTGGGCCGGAATTGAAGGAAATTATTTCAGACATCACTGGGGGTAAGGGCCATGCCCTCCCACAGGATAGGCCTTTTAAGGCTAAGAACAAGTCTAATTTTCGTTCCTTTCACAATTTCAGGAACGGACCGGCTAATAACTTCACTGCCGCTAGACAAGAAGGAAACGCGGCCCAGCCCAAACCCGCTTGGAAGCCCATACAAGGCTGGAACAAGGGTAAACAAACCAAGAAACCTGCTGCTGCTACCAAGACAGCATGAAGGGGTAGCCCCCGATCCGGGACCGGATCTGGTAGGGGGCAGACTATCTCTCTTCGCTCAGGCTTGGGCAAGAGATGTTCTGGATCCCTGGGCACTAGAGATAGTTTCCAAGGGATACCTGTTAGAATTCAAGGGACTTCCTCCAAAGGGAAGGTTCCACCTGTCTCGCTTATCTTCAGACCAGATAAAGAAACAGGCATTCTTACATTGTGTAAGAGACCTATCAAAGATGGGAGTGATAAACCCAGTCCCCTCCGGGGAACAAGGTCTAGGGTTTTACTCAAACCTGTTTGTGGTTCCCAAAAAAGAGGGAACTTTCAGGCCAATTCTGGATTTAAAGATATTAAACAAGTTCCTCAGAGTTCCATCCTTCAAGATGGAAACCATTCGGACAATCTTACCAACAATCCAGTAGGGTCAATTTTTGACTACCGTGGATCTGAAGGATGCGTATCTGCATATCCCAATCCACAAATCTCATCATCAGTTCCTGAGGTTCGCCTTTCTGGACAAACATTACCAGTTTGTGGCTCTTCCATTCGGTTTAGCCACCGCTCCCAGAATTTTCACAAAGGTGCTAGGGTCCCTTCTAGCGGTCCTAAGACCGAGGGGCATCGCTGTAGCACCTTATCTAGACGACATCCTAATCCAAGCGTCGTCTCTTTCCAAAGCGAGGGCTCATACAGACATTGTGTTGGCTTTTCTCAGATCTCACGGGTGGAAAGTGAACATAGAAAAAAGTTCACTGTCACCGTCCACAAGGGTTCCTTTTCTGGGAACAATAATAGATTCTGTGGAAATGAAGATCTTTCTCACAGACGTCAGAAAGACAAAGCTTCTAAAAGCTTGTCGAGTTCTTCACTCTATTCCTCAACCCTCCATAGCTCAATGCATGGAAGTAATAGGACTAATGGTCGCAGCAATGGATGTGGTTCCTTTTGCTCGAATTCATCTAAGACCATTACAGCTGTGCATGCTCAATCAGTGGAATGGGGACTATACAGACTTGTCTCCCCAAATTCAAGTAGACCAGGTAACCAGGGACTCACTTCTCTGGTGGTTGACCCAGGATCACCTGTCTCAGGGAATGAGTTTACGCAGACCGGAGTGGGTCATCGTCGCGACCGACGCCATTCTCTTGGGGTGGGGCGCGGTCTGGGACTCTCTGAAAGCTCAGGGCCTATGGTCGCGGGAAGAGTCCATTCTCCCGATAAACATTTTGGAACTAAGAGCTATATTCAATGCGCTCCTGGCTTGGCCTCAGCTAGCGGAAGCCAGGTTCATAAGATTTCAGTCGGACAACATAACGACTGTTGCGTACGTCAATCATCAGGGGGGAACAAAGAGTTCCCTAGCGATGAAGGAAGTAACCAAGATAATCCAATGGGCAGAGAATCACTCCTGCCATCTATCTGCTATTCACATCCCAGGAGTAGATAACTGGGAGGCGGACTATTTGAGTCGTCAGACTTTCCATCCGGGGGAGTGGGAACTCCATCCGGAGGTCTTTGTTCAGTTAACCCAATTATGGGGCATTCCAGACATGGATCTAATGGCGTCCCGTCAGAACTTCAAGATTCCTTGCTACGGGTCCAGATCCAGGGATCCCAAGGTGACTCTAGTGGATGCATTAGTGGCGCCTTGGTCGTTCAACCTAGCATATGTGTTTCCACCGTTTCCTCTCCTCCCCAGGCTCATAGCCAGGATCAAACAGGAGAAGGCCTCTGTGATTCTGATAGCTCCTGCGTGGCCACGCAGGACTTGGTATGCAGACCTGGTGAATATGTCATCGGCTCCACCATGGAAGCTACCTTTGAGACAGGACCTTCTAGTACAAGGTCCATTCGAACATCCCAATCTAGTTTCTCTGCAGCTGACTGCTTGGAAATTGAACGCTTGATTTTATCCAAGCGTGGGTTTTCAAATTCTGTGATTGATACTCTGGTCCAAGCCAGAAAACCTGTGACTAGAAGGAGTTACCATAAAATATGGAAAAAATATATCTGTTGGTGTGAATCCAAAGGATTCTCCTGGAGTAAGATTAAAATTCCAAAGATTCTCTCCTTTCTCCAAGAAGGTTTGGATAAAGGATTGTCAGCTAGTTCTCTAAAAGGACAGATTTCTGCATTATCCGTCTTGTTGCACAAACGACTGGCAGCTTTGCCAGATGTACAAGCTTTTGTTTAGGCTTTGGTTAGAATCAAGCCTGTTTACAGACCCATGACTCCTCCTTGGAGTCTAAATTTAGTTCTTTCAGTTCTTCAAGGGGTTCCGTTTGAACCTTTACATTCCATAGATATTAAGTTACTATCTTGGAAAGTTCTGTTTTTGGTTGCTATTTCTTCTGCTAGAAGAGTTTCTGAATTATCTGCTTTGCAGTGTGATCCACCCTATCTGGTGTTCCATTCAGATAAGGTTGTTTTGCGTACTAAGCCTGGTTTTCTTCCAAAAGTTGTTTCCAACGAGAACATCAACCAGGAAATAGTTGTTCCTTCTTTGTGTCCGAATCCAGTTTATTACACAATTTAGATGTTGTTCGTGCTTTAAAGTTCTATTTAGAAGCAACAAAAGATTTTAGACAAACCTCATCCTTGTTTGTCGTTTACTCTGGTAAGAGGAGAGGTCAAAAAGCTACTGCTACCTCTCTCTCTTTCTGGCTGAAAAGCATTATCCGCTTGGCTTATGAGACTGCCGGACGGCAGCCTCCTGACCGTATCACAGCTCACTCTACTAGGGCTGTGGCTTCCACATGGGCTTATAAGAACGAGGCTTCTGTTGACCAGATATGTAAGGCAGCGACGTGGTCTTCTCTGCACACTTTTGCCAATTTCTACAAATTTGATATTTTTGCTTCTTTGGAGGCTGTTTTTGGGAGAAAGGTTTTGCAAGCCGTGGTGCCTTCTGTTTAGGTAACCTGATTTGCTCCCTCCCTTCATCCGTGTCCTAAAGCTTTGGTATTGGTTCCCACAAGTAATGGATGACGCCGTGGACCGGACACACCAATGTTGGAGAAAACAGAATTGATGCTTACCTGATAAATTACTTTCTCCAACGGTGTGTCCGGTCCACGGCCCGCCCTGGTTTTTTTAATCAGGTTGAAATTTTTTTTCTTTATACACTACAGTCACCACGGCACCCTATAGTTTCTCCTTTTTCGCCTAACCGTCGGTCGAATGACTGGGGGGCGGAGCCAGAGGGGGAGCTATATGGACAGCTCTTGCTGTGTGCTCTCCTTTCCTTTCCCTGTGGGGGAGAACATTTCCCACAAGTAATGGATGACGCCGTGGACCGGACACACCGTTGGAGAAAGTAATTTATCAGGTAAGCATAAATTCTGTTTTCTTCTGCTCGCAGAGTTTGAGCTTTCGGCATTACAATGTGATTCTCCTTATCTTATTTTTCATTCGGATAAGGTAGTGTTACGTACCAAACCTAGTTTTCTTCCTAAGGTTGTTTCAAATAAAAATATTAATCAGGAAATTGTTGTTCCTTCCTTGTTTCCTAATCCTTCTTCTAAGAAGGAGCGACTGTTAGATAATTTGGACGTGGTCCGTGCCTTGAAGTTTTACTTACAGGCAACTAAGGATTTTCGTCAATCTTCTTCCCTGTTTGTTGTGTTTTCTGGGAAGCATAGGGGTCAGAAAGCTACGGCTACCTCTTTCTTTTTGGCTGAAGAGTATCATCCGTTTGGCATATGAGACTGCTGGACAGGCTCATTCCACTAGGTCTGTGGCTTCCTCATGGGCATTCAAAAATGATGCTTCTGTTGAACAGATTTGCAAAGATGCAACTTGGTCTTCTCTTCACACTTTTTCAAAATTTTACAAATTTGATACTTTTGCTTCGTCCGAGGCTGTTTTTGGGAGAAAAGTTCTTCAAGCAGTGGTTCCTTCTGTTTAGGTTCCCTGTCTTGTCCTTCCCTTTCATCCGTGTCCTATAGCTTTGGTATTGTATCCCATAAGTAAGGATGAAATCCGTGGACTCATCGTATCTTGTAAAAGAAAAGGAAATTCATGCTTACCTGATAAATTTGTTTCTTTTACAATACAATGAGTCCACGGCCCACCCTGTTTTTGTATGACAGGTCTTTTATTTTGTTAAACTTCAGTCACCTCTGCACCTTGGCTTTTTCTTTTTCTTCCTAACTTCGGTCGAATGACTGGAGTGGGAGGGAAGGGAGGAGCTATATATACAGCTCTGCTGTGGTGCTCTTTTCCTCCTCCTGTTGACCAGGAGGCGATATCCCATAAGTAAGGATGAAATCCGTGGACTCATCGTATCGTAAAAGAAACAAATTTATTAGGTAAGCATAAATTTCCTTTTTTCCTGTTTCCCTACTTGTCCTGTGTGATGTCTAGAGAATAGTAAACAGATATTTACTAGTTTTATAACGTGTCTAATGTTGTGTTCAGGCAATATCTTTTTCTGTAAATGTTTATTTTCTTCATAAATGGAAAGAGTCCACAGCTGCATTCATTACTTTTGTGAAATAAGAACCTGGCCACCAGGAGGAGGCAAAGACACCCCAGCCAAAGGCTTAAATACACCTCCCACTTCCCTCATCCCCAAGTCATTCTTTGCCTTTCGTCCCAGGAGGTTGGCAGAGAAGTGTCAGAAGTTTTAGATTAGTCTCTTATGGAGGTTAGTACTCTTCGGCATGGAACTGGAGTTTTAAGTAGTCCTCTCAGCCTTTCAGTGAAAGCATTGATGAAAGTTAGAGTCCGGAGATGCAGTAAGAGTCTTTCTGCAAAACCATCCCGACTCATATTAACAACTCCACAAGCAATTGGCGTTGACGAGTTTCACTGCCTGCTTTCTTCTCTCAAGTCTATGGCAGAAGTGATGCTACTATCTGTCACACTTGAAGGGCCGTGCTCCTGTTCCATTGCGTAGATTCCGGTAAGATAGTTTAATTGTGCTTTCTTCATGAAATGTACTTATTACAGATGTTTTCCCGAGGGGCTACCACCTCGTGGGACTACCTGATAACATAGGGTCTTAGTGAGGCTCCTTTTGTATCTTGGAATCAAGGGTGAATATCTCCTGAAGGGGGTTATTAAACGGGGTTTTTTTTTACTCATGTTTGTTATATGATTCAACCTGCTTATGTGTAGTGTTATTTCGGCTGATGGCTTGTGGAACATAACGGCTTTTGGAAAGTGACGCGACCTTGAGGTTGGGCGCCTTTTTTTTTTGGTCTATACGGTTCATCTGGTGACCGGCGTGGTCACGTTTTTTGGTTCTGGTTTATAGGAGGTGGTAAGTGCCCCAGCCATTGTGGAGACAGACGTCCGTTTCAGATTGTACTCCTTGCGCAGAATGTGTATTGCCCCGGATGATACAAGCCTATCAGCTATGTTCTGAATGCCGTATTAGAGAGCTCAATTCCTCGGGATCGGGGAGTCAAAGGGCCACTGAGCCATCCGCCTCTGGGGCTTCTGTCCGAGTGGCGAGTTCCCTTCCACCATCTCTTACTTCACATGCTGGTAAACCAGACTTTGCTTATCCTTCTCGGGAAGGTGGCTTGTTCCCACCGAGGGTTTCGGCACAATGTCGCATGTCCATAATTTCTCCTACATTGGTGTGTCCGGTCCACGGCTTCATCCTTACTTGTGGGATATTCTCATTCCCTACAGGAAGTGGCAAAGAGAGCACACAGCAAAGCTGTCCATATAGCCCCCCCTCTAGCTCCGCCCCCAGTCATTCTCTTTGCCGCTCTGTACAAGTAGCATCTCCACGGGGGTGGTAAAGAGTATGTGGTGTTAGTTGTAGTTTTTTATTTCTTCTATCAAGAGTTTGTTATTTTAAAATAGTGCCGGTTTGTACTATTTACTCTACAACAGAAAGTGATGAAGATTTCTGTTAAGAGGAGTATGATTTTAGCACCAGTAACTAAAATCCATTGCTGTTCCCATGCAGAACTGTTGAAACCAGAGAACTTCAGTTGGGGGGAACAGTTTGCAGGCTTATCTGCTTCAGGTATGATCAGTAACTTTTCTAACAAGACCAAGTAATGCTAGAAGACTGTCAGTTTTCCCTTATGGGATAGGTAAGCCATTTTCTTAGACTCAGTAACAGAATTAAGGCTTATAACTTGGGCTCTATGCTGGTTGACACTATTGTGGGCTAAGTCGTTTGATTTTTAACATGTTTATGCGACATTTGGAGTGTTTTCAAACTTGAAACACTTTTGGGGAATTTTATTTGAGCCTGGCAGCCGTTTAGACACCTAATCTTGTCAGAAAAGGCCCCTTCACTCTGGAATGCAGAGGGAGGAGGCCTCATTTCTCTTGTTAAGTGTATTCAGTCCACGGATCATCCATTACTTATGGGATATATTCCCTTCCAAACCGGAAGTTGCAAGAGGATCACCCAAAGCAGAGCTGCTATATAGCTCCTCCCCTCCACGTCATACCCAGTCATTCTCTTGCAACTCTCAACATAGTAGGAAGGTGTGAGAGGAGTGTGGAGTTTTTATACTTAATTATTTCTTCAATCAAAAGTTTGTTATTTTAAATCGCACCGGAGTGTGCTGTTATTCTCTCAGGCAGTATTTAGAAGAAGAATCTGCCTGCGTTTTCTATGATCTTAGCAGAAGTAACTAAGATCCACTGGCTGTTCTCGCACATTCTGAGGAGTGGGGTAACTTCAGAAAGGGAATAGCATGCGGGGTTCCCTGCAGATGAGGTATGTGCAGTAAAATATTTTTCTAAGGAATGGAATTGACTAAGAAAATACTGCTGATACCGATGTAATGTAAGTACAGACTTAAATGCAGTAGTAGTGACTGGTATCAGGCTGATGAATGTATGTGCAGTAAAGTAATTTTCTAGGAAATGGAATTTGACTAAGAAAATGCTGTTAATACTGAAGTAATATATGAGCCTTAACTGCAGTAGAAGCGACTGGTAGCAGGCTTATTGATAACACTACATAACTTTTAAAATGTATGTTTTAAACGTTTACTGGCATGTTATTCGTTTTTGTGACGTACTTTGGTGATAAATCTTTTGGGGCATGATTTTTTCCACATGGCTGACGTATATTTCTGCATAGAAAAGGTTAACTGAGTTTTCCCACTGTTGTAATATGAGTGGGAGGGGCCTATTTTAGCGCTTTTTTGCGCAGTAAAAATTCAGTCACAGTCTTCCTGCTTCTTCCTCCTTGATCCAGGACGACTCTAGAGAGCTCAGGGGTCTTCAAAATTCATTTTGAGGGAGGTAATCAGTCACAGCAGACCTGTGACAGTGTGTTTGACTGTGATAAAAACGTTAATTGTTAAATTGATTATCTGTTTTGGGTATTAAGGTGTTAATCATCCATTTGCTAGTGGGTGCAATACTTTGCTAACTTAATACATTTACTGTGAAAATTTGGTTGCTATAACTGATTTGGTTCATTGTTATTTCAACTGTGACAGTTTTTTTGTGCTTCTTAAAGGCGCAGTAGTGTCTTTTATATTGCTTGTAAACTTATTTGAAAGGATTTTCCAATCTTGCTAGTCTCATTGCTAGTCTTTTTAAACACAGATGAATCTGTTTGTTCACTATGTTTGAAGGCCAATGTGGAGCCCCATAGAAATATGTGTACTATATGTATTGATGCCACTTTAAATAAAAGTCAGTCTTTATCTGTAAAGAAATTATCACCAGACAACGAGGGGGAAGTTATGCCGACTAACTCTCCTCACGTGTCAGTACCTTCGCCTCCCGCTCAGGAGGCGCGTGTAATTGTGGCGCCAAGTACATCAGAGAGGCCCATACAAATCACTTTGCAAGACATGGCTGCTGTTATGACAGAGGTATTATCTAAATTGCCAGAATTAAGAGGCAAGCGCGATAGCTCTGGGTTAAGGACAGAGCGCGCGGATGAGGTGAGAGCCATGTCCGATACTGCGTCACAATTTGCAGAACATGAGGACGGAGAGCTTCATTCTGTGGGTGACGGATCTGATCCAGGGAAACCGGATTCAGAGATTTCTAATTTAAAATTTAAGCTTGAGAACCTCCGTGTATTGTTAGGGGAGGTATTAGCGGCTCTGAATGATTGTAACACGGTTGCAATTCCAGAGAAATTATGTAGGCTGGATAGATACTATGCGGTGCCGGTGTGTACTGACGTTTTTCCTATACCTAAAAGGCTTACAGAGATTATTAGCAAGGAGTGGGATAGACCCGGTGTGCCCTTTTCCCCTCCTCCGATATTTAGGAAAATGTTTCCAATAGACGCCACCACACGAGACTTATGGCAGACGGTCCCTAAGGTGGAGGGAGCAGTTTCTACTTTAGCTAAACGTACCACTATCCCGGTGGAGGATAGTTGTGCTTTTTCGGATCCAATGGATAAAAAATTAGGTTACCTTAAGAAAATGTTTGTTCAACAAGGTTTTATATTACAGCCCCTTGCATGCATTGCGCCTGTCACTGCTGCTGCGGCATTCTGGTTTGAGTCTCTGGAAGAGGCCATTCGCACAGCTCCATTGGATGAGATTATGGACAAGCTTAAAGCACTTAAGCTAGCTAACGCATTTGTTTCTGATGCCGTTGTACATTTAACCAAACTAACGGCTAAGAACTCCGGATTCGCCATCCAGGCGCGCAGAGCGCTATGGCTTAAATCCTGGTCAGCTGACGTGACTTCTAAATCTAAATTGCTTAATATTCCTTTCAAAGGGCAGACCTTATTCGGGCCCGGCTTGAAAGAAATTATTGCTGGAGGTAAGGGTCATACTCTTCCTCAGGACAGGGCCAAATCAAAGGCCAAACAGTCTAATTTTCGTGCCTTTCGTAACTTCAAGGCAGGAGCAGCATCAACTTCCTCCGCTCCAAAACAGGAAGGAACTGTTGCTCGTTACAGACAGGGCTGGAAAGCTAACCAGTCCTGGAACAAGGGCAAGCAGGCCAGAAAACCTACTTCTGCCTGTAAGACAGCATGAAGAGAGGGCCACCTATCCGGAAACGGATCTAGTGGGGGGCAGACTTTCTCTCTTCGCCCAGGCTTGGGCAAGAGATGTCCAGGATCCCTGGGCGTTGGAGATCATATCTCAGGGATATCTTCTGGACTTCAAAGCTTCTCCTCCACAAGGGAGATTTCATCTTTCAAGGTTATCAGCAAACCAAATAAAGAAAGAGGCATTTCTACGCTGTGTTCAAGACCTCCTAGTAATGGGGGTGATCCACCCAGTTCCGCGGACGGAACAAGGGCAAGGTTTTTACTCAAATCTGTTTGTGGTTCCCAAGAAAGAGGGAACCTTCAGACCAATCTTGGACCTAAAAATCTTAAACAAATTCCTAAGAGTTCCATCATTCAAAATGGAAACTATTCGAACCATCCTACCCATGATCCAAGAGGGTCAATACATGACCACAGTGGACTTAAAGGATGCCTACCTTCACATACCGATTCACAAAGATCATTATCGGTACCTAAGATTTGCCTTTCTAGACAGGCATTACCAGTTTGTAGCTCTTCCCTTCGGGTTAGCTACGGCCCCGAGAATTTTTACAAAGGTTCTGGGCTCACTTCTGGCGGTGCTAAGACCGCAAGGCATAGCGGTGGCTCCGTACCTAGACGACATTCTGATACAAGCGTCAAGTTTTCAAATTGCCAAGTCTCATACAGAGATAGTTCTGGCATTTCTGAGGTCGCATGGGTGGAAGTTGAACGTGGAAAAGAGTTCTCTATTACCACTCACAAGAGTTCCCTTCCTGGGGACTCTTATAGATTCTATAGAGATGAAGATTTACCTGACGGAGTCCAGGTTATCAAAGCTTCTGAATGCTTGCCGTGTCCTTCATTCCATTCCACGCCCTTCAGTAGCTCAGTGCATGGAAGTAATCGGCTTAATGGTAGCGGCAATGGACATAGTACCATTTGCGCGTCTGCATCTCAGACCACTGCAATTATGCATGCTAAGTCAGTGGAATGGGGATTACTCAGATTTGTCCCCTCTACTAAATCTGGATCAAGAGACCAGATATTCTCTTCTCTGGTGGCTTTCTCGGGTCCATCTGTCCAAGGGGATGACCTCTCGCAGGCCAGATTGGACGATTGTAACAACAGATGCCAGCCTTCTAGGTTGGGGCGCAGTCTGGAACTCCCTGAAGGCTCAGGGATTATGGACTCAGGAGGAGAAACTCCTCCCAATAAATATTCTGGAGTTGTGAGCAATATTCAATGCTCTTCTAGCTTGGCCTCAGTTAGCAACACTGAGGTTCATCAGATTTCAGTCGGACAACATCACGACTGTGGCTTACATCAACCATCAAGGGGGAACCAGGAGTTCCCTAGCGATGTTAGAAGTCTCAAAGATAATTCGCTGGGCAGAGTCTCACTCTTGCCACCTGTCAGCGATCTACATCCCAGGCGTGGAGAACTGGGAGGCGGACTTTCTAAGTCGCCAGACTTTTCATCCGGGGGAGTGGGAACTTCATCCGGAAGGTCTTCGCTCAACTGATTAATCGTTGGGGCAAACCAGAACTGGATTTCATGGCGTCTCACCAGAACGCCAAGCTTCCTTGTTATGGATCCAGGTCCAGGGACCCGGGAGCGGCGCTGATAGATGCTCTGGCAGCCCCTTGGGTTTTCAACATGGCTTATGTGTTTCCACCATTTCCGCTTCTACCTCGACTGATTGCCAAGATCAAACAGGAGAGAGCATCGGTGATTCTGATAGCGCCTGCGTGGCCACGCAGGACCTGGTATGCAGACCTAGTGGACATGTCGTCCTGTCCACCATGGTCTCTGCCTCTGAGGCAGGACCTTCTAATACAAGGTCCTTTCAACCATCCAAATCTAATTTCTCTGAGGCTGACTGCATGGAGATTGAACGCTTGATTCTATCAAAGCGTGGCTTCTCAGAGTCAGTTATTGATACCTTAATACAGGCACGGAAGCCTGTTACCAGAAAAATTTACCATAAGATATGGCGTAAATATTTATATTGGTGCGAATCCAAGAGTTACTCATGGAGTAAGGTTAGGATTCCTAGGATATTGTCCTTTCTACAAGAGGGTTTAGAAAAGGGCTTATCTGCTAGTTCGTTAAAGGGACAGATGTCTGCTCTGTCTATTCTCTTACACAAACATCTGGCAGAAGTTCCAGACGTCCAGGCTTCTTGTCAGGCTTTGGCTAGGATTAAGCCTGTGTTTAAGACTGTTGCTCCTCCGTGGAGCTTAAACTTGGTTCTTAAAGTTCTTCAAGGGGTTCCGTTTGAACCCCTTCATTCCATTGATATTAAGCTTTTATCTTGGAAAGTTCTGTTTTTGATGGCTATTTCCTTGGCTCGAAGTGTCTCTGAGTTATCTGCCTTACATTGTGATTCTCCTTATCTGATTTTCCATTCAGACAAGGTAGTTCTGCGTACTAAACCTGGGTTTTTACCTAAGGTAGTTTCTAACAGGAATATCAATCAGGAGATTGTTGTTCCATCATTATGTCCTAATCCTTCTTCAAAGAAGGAACGACTTTTGCATAATCTGGACGTAGTCCGTGCCCTGAAGTTCCATTTACAGGCAACTAAAGATTTTCGTCAAACTTCTTCCCTGTTTGTCGTGTACTCTGGACAGAGGAGAGGTCAAAAAGCTTCGGCAACCTCTCTCTCCTTTTGGCTTCGTAGCATAATATGTTTAGCCTATGAGACTGCTGGACAGCAGCCCCCTGAAAGAATTACAGCTCATTTCACTAGAGCTGTGGCTTCCACCTGGGCCTTTAAGAATGAGGCCTCTCTTGAACAGATTTTCAAGGCTGCAACTTGGTCTTCGCTTCACACTTTTTCAAAATTTTACAAATTTGACACTTTTGCTTCTTCGGAGGCTGTTTTTGGGAGAAAGGTTCTACAGGCAGTGGTTCCTTCCGTTTAAGTTCCTGCCTTGTCCCTACCATCATCCGTGTACTTTAGCTTTGGTATTGGTATCCCATAAGTAATGGATGATCCGTGGACTGAATACACTTAACAAGAGAAAACATAATTTATGCTTACCTGATAAATTTATTTCTCTTGTAGTGTATTCAGTCCACGGCCCGCCCTTTCTTTTTTAAGGCAGATCTAAATTTTAATTAAAACTCCAGTCACCACTGCTCCCTATGGTTTCTCCTTTCTTGTCTTGTTTTGGTCGAATGACTGGATATGACGTGGAGGGGAGGAGCTATATAGCAGCTCTGCTTTGGGTGATCCTCTTGCAACTTCCTGTTTCGAAGGGAATATATCCCATAAGTAATGGATAATCCGTGGACTGAATACACTACAAGAGAAATAAATTTATCAGGTAAGCATAAATTATGTTTTTCGCGTCTCAGTTGCGCAGTTACTTTTCACTAGGCAGTTCATGCAGCTTCACGTGGAAGGTCCAGAGGCTTGGAAAAGGACTTCAGAGAGGCTTATTACTGTTTTGAATAACCCCTAAGGAAGGTAGGAAGACTGTGGCAGGGGACTGTAGTGTGTTTAACCGGTTAATTGTTATTTAAGGGTTAATTTGCCTGAAAATTGGTGTGCAATACTTTCAAAGCATTAAGACACTGTGTTGAAAATTTCATAAAGATCGGATATTTCCTTGATGTTTTTCTGACGTTTCAGTAATAGTGTGCCCTTTTATTATTTAAAGAGACAGTAACGGTTCTGTATAAAATAACTTGTATTGCATTAAAGACCTGCCTAAGTCTGTTTAACATGTCTGTGCCTTCAGATAGCCTATGTTCTGTGTGTATGGAGGCCAAGGTGGTTCCCCCATTAAATGTTATGTGCGAATTGTGCCATAGCGTCCAAACAGATTAAGGACAGTACTGTCACATTTAATAATGTTGCCCAAGATGATTCTTTAAATGAAGGTAGTGGGGATAGTTCATCATCCTCTCCTTCTGTGTCAACACCAGCTTTGCCCGCGCAAGCGATACCTAGTACATCTAGCGCGCCAATGGCTTTTACTATGCAGCAATTAGCAGCAGTAATGGATAATTCTCTAGCAGCCTTTTTATCCAAACTGACAGCTTTTCCTAGAAAGCGTGATTGCTCAGTTTTAATTACAGAGGATGAGCAAGCAGGCGCAGAAGATAAGATCTGTTATGCCCTCACATCAATCTGAGTTGGCAGTGAGGGAGGGCCTGTCCGAGGGAGAAATATCTGACTCAGGAAAAATTTCTCAGCAGGCAGAGCCTGATATCGTTGCATTTAAATTTAAGCTAGAACATCTCCGCGCTCTGCTTAAGGAGGTGCTAGCTACACTTGATGTTTGTGATCCTTTGGTGATTCCAGAGAAATTATGCAAAATGGACAAATTTTTAGAGGTCCCAGTGCACGCTGATGCGTTTCCGATACCCAAGAGGGTGGCGGATATAGTGACTAAGGAGTGGGAGAAGCCAGGTGTACCTTTTGTTCCCACTCCTATATTTAAGAAAATGTTCCCCATTGTTGACCCCAGAAGGGACGCATGGCAGACGGTCCCTAAGGTAGAGGGGGCAGTTTCAACGTTAGCTAAACGCACAACTATACCAATAGAAGACAGTTGCGCTTTCAAAGATCCTATGGATAAAAAATTAGAAGGGTTGCTTAAGAAAATCTTTGTTCAGCAAGGTTTCCTTCTTCAACCAATTTTGTGCATTATTCCTGTCACCACGGCGGCGTCTTTTTGGTTCGATGAACTAGAAAATTCGCTCCAGAAGGAGACTCCATATAATGAAGTCATGGACAGAATTCACGCACTGAAGTTGGCTAATTCCTTTATTTTAGATGCCGCTTTTCAATTAGCTAAACTAGCAGCGAAAAATTCAGGTTTTGCAATAGTGGCGCGCAGGGCGCTTTGGCTAAAATCTTGGTCGGCGGATGTGTCGTCCAAAACAAAATTACTTAATATTCCTTTCAAAGGTAAGACCCTATTCGGGCCAGAATTGAAGGAGATTATTTCAGACATCACTGGGGGAAAGGGCCATGCCCTTCCACAGGATAGGCCTTTCAAAGCAAAAAATAAGTCTAATTTTCGTTCCTTTCGCAATTTCAGGAACGGACCGGCTTCTAACTCTGCAGCCTCTAGACAAGAGGGTAACACTTCCCAGCCCAAACCAGCATGGAAACCATTGCAAGGCTGGGACAAGGGAAAACAGGCCAAGAAGCCTGCTGCTGCTACCAAATCAGCATGAAAGGATGGCCCCCGATCCGGGACCGGATCTGGTAGGGGCAGACTCTCTCTCTTTGCTCAGGCTTGGGCAAGAGATGTCCTAGACCCCTGGGCTTTAGAGATTGTCTCTCAGGGGTATCTCCTAGAATTCAAGGACCTTCCTCCAAAGGGAAGGTTTCACATATCTTGCTTGTCTTTAGACCAGACAAAGAGACGGGCATTCTTACATTGCGTAGAAGACCTTTTCAAAATGGGAGTGATACACCCAGTCCCAAAAGCAGAACAAGGACTGGGTTTTTACTCCAACCTGTTTGTAGTTCCCAAAAAGGAGGGAACGTTCAGGCCTTAAAGATCTGGACTTAAGGATCCTAAACAAATTCCTCAAAGTTCCATCATTCAAAATGGAAACAATTCGAACAATTTTACCAATGATCCAGGAGGGTCAATACATGACTACCGTGGACCTAAAGGATGCGTACCTGCATATTCCTATCCACAAAAGTCACCATCAGTTCCTAAGGTTCGCCTTTCCTGGACAAGCATTACCAGTTTGTGGCCCTTCCTTTCGGGTTGGCCACCGCTCCCAGAATTTTCACAAAGGTGCTAGGGTCCCTTCTAGCGGTACTATGGCCGCGGGGCATTGCAGTAGCACCTTACCTAGACGACATATTAATACAGGCGTCGTCCTTTCACAGAGCCAAGGCTCATACGGATATCGTTCTGGCCTTTCTAAGGTCTCACGGGTGTAAGGTGAACATAGAAAAGAGTTCTCTGTCCCCGGTCACAAGGGTTCCCTTCCTGGGAACAATAATAGACTCGGTAGAAATGAAAATCTTTCTGACAGAGGTCAGGAAGTCAAAACTTTTAAATGCTTGTCGTTCCATTCCTAAGCCGTCTGTGGCTCAGTACATGGAGGTAATCGGTCTAATGGTTGCGGCAATGGACATAGTCCCGTTTGCCAGAATTCATCTAAGACTACTGCAATTGTGCATGCTCAGACAGTGGAACGGGGATTATGCAGACTTGTCTCCCCAGATACAAATGGACCAGGAAACCAGGGACTCGCTCCTCTGGTGGTTGTCTCAGGATCACCTGTCTCAGGGAATGAGTTTCCGCAGACCAGAGTGGATCATTGTCACGACCGACGCCAGTCTCTTAGGCTGGGGCGCGGTCTGGGACTCCCTGAAAGCTCAGGGTCTATGGTCTCGGGATGAATCTCTTCTCCCGATAAACATTTTGGAACTGAGAGCGATATTCAATGCGCTCCTGGCTTGGCCTCAGCTAGCGAAGGCCAAATTCATAAGATTTCAGTCGGACAACATGACGACTGTAGCGTACATCAAACATCAGGGAGGAACAAAGAGTTCCCTGGCGATGAGAGAAGTATCCAAGATCATCAAATGGGCGGAGGATCACTCCTGCCATTTATCTGCAATTCACATCCCAGGAGTAGACAACTGGGAGGCGGATTATTTGAGTCGTCAGACTTTCCATCCAGGGGAGTGGGAACTTCACCCGGAGGTCTTTGCCCAGTTAACTCAACTATGGGGCATTCCAGATATGGATCTGATGGCGTCTCGTCAGAACTCCAAGGTTCCACGCTACGGGTCCAGGTCCAGGGATCCCAAGGCGACATTAGTAGATGCATTAGTGGCGCCTTGGTCGTTCAATATAGCTTATGTTTTTCCACCGTTTCCTCTCCTTCCCAGGCTAGTAGCCAGGATCAAACAGGAGAGGGCTTCGGTGATTCTAATAGCTCCTGCATGGCCACGCAGGACTTGGTATGCAGACCTGGTGAACATGTCATCGACTCCACCATGGAAGCTACCTTTGAGACAGGACCTTCTAGTTCAGGGTCCATTCGAACATCCAAACCTAGTTTCTCTGCAACTGACTGCTTGGAAATTGAACGCTTGATTCTATCTAAGCGTGGGTTTTCGGAATCTGTTATAAATACTCTGGTTCAGGCCAGAAAGCCTGTTACCAGGAAAATTTACCATAAGATATGGCAAAAATATCTCTGTTGGTGCGAATCCAAGGGTTACTCATGGAGTAAAATTAGGATTCCAAGAATACTTTCCTTTCTCCAAGAGGGTTTGGAGAAAGGTCTGTCAGCTACTTCTCTAAAAGGACAGATATCTGCTCTGTCTGTCTTGTTGCACAAACGTCTTGCAGCCGTGCCAGATGTTCAAGCGTTTGTACAGGCGTTAGTCAGAATCAAGCCTGTCTACAGACCCGTGACTCCTCCATGGAGTCTAAACTTAGTTCTTTCAGTTCTTCAAGGGGTTCCGTTTGAACCTTTACATTCCATAGATATTAAGTTACTATCCTGGAAAGTTCTGTTTTTGGTTGCTATTTCTTCTGCTAGAAGAGTTTCTGAATTGTCTGCTTTGCAGTGTATTTCACCCTATCTGGTGTTCCATACAGATAAGGTAGTTTTATGTACCAAGCCTGGTTTCCTTCCAAAGATGGTTTCCAACAGGAATATTAACCAGGAAATAGTTGTTCCTTCTCTGTGTCCGAATCCAGTTTCGAAGAAGGAACGTTTGTTACATAACTTTAGATGTGGTTCGTGCTTTAAAATTCTATTTAGAAGCAACTAAGGATTTCAGACAGACATCATCCTTGTTTGTCGTCTATTCTGGTAAGAGGAGAGGTCAGAAAGCTACTGCTACCTCTCTTTCCTTTTGGCTAAAAAGCATCATCCGATTGGCTTATGAGACTGCCGGACGGCAGCCTCCTGAACGAATTACAGCTAACTCTACTAGAGCTGTGGCTTCTACATGGGCCTTCAAGAATGAGGCTTCTGTTGAACAGATCTGTAAGGCAGCGACGTGGTCTTCTCTGCATACATTTGCCAAATTTTACAAATTCGATACTTATGCTTCTTCGGGGGCTATTTTTGGGAGAAAGGTTTTACAAGCAGTGGTGCCTTCTGTTTAGGTTACCTGACTTGCTCCCTCCCTTCATCCGTGTCCTAAAGCTTTGGTATTGGTTCCCACAAGTAAGGATGAAGCCGTGGACCGGACACACCAATATAGGAGAAAACAGAATTTATGTTTACTGATAAATTTCTTTCTCCTACGGTGTGTCCGGTCCACGGCCCGCCCTGGCTTTTAGTCAGGTTTAACATTTTTGTTTTTGTACACTACAGTCTCCACTGCACCCTATGGTTCTCCTTTTTCTCCTAACCGTCGATCGAATGACTGGGGGGCGGAGCTAGAGGGGGGGCTATATGGACAGCTTTGCTGTGTGCTCTCTTTGCCACTTCCTGTAGGGAATGAGAATATCCCACAAGTAAGGATGAAGCCGTGGACCGGACACACCGTAGGAGAAAGAAATTTATCAGGTAAACATAAATTCTGTTTTTGGCTCTGGCGAATCTCCAACTTCTAGAAAGTTGTTTCAGATATTGTTTGTGTTCCATTATCCTGGGCTCCTCAGGCATGGGATGGCCTGTTCTGCTCTCTGGGGGAACGACTGTCACTGAGGCTTCAGGGGGTCTACCTTCCGGGGCCGGAGTCATCTTTTGCTCCGGCGGGGGTATGCTGGGATGAAGTATTCCTCTTATTGGCTTGTTTGTTGAGTATCCTTTTCCAGTTCTGAGCTTGGAAGAACAGGGCCTCTGTTGGGCTATCCTGTGGGTGCATCTGTTCTTATTGTGCGATAACGTTCAGGTTGCCTTCTTTATTCACTCCGATCAGGATTGTTGTTTGATAACAGCTCATGTTTGTTTTATTTTTCCTTCGGGAATTTTATTTGGAATAGATATTCAAGACCTTTTGATCGCACTGTTTACTTCTACGGAAGTTTGTTCTAGAGGACCTGTTTGGTCCTATGTTTATCTGCCGTTAATCCTCCCTCTGGGGGTGAATATATGAGGCCTTGGGCCCTTGGTTGCAGGCTAGTACTGCTTGGGTTCAGATCCTTCTGTCCCTATTTCAGACTTGTGGCGCCTGTTCTGCCTGGCTGATCCGGTTAAGGCGCCAAGTGCTTCACATTATTATTATTATTATTATTATTATTATTATTATTATTATTATTATTATTATTGTTTTTAAATTACAAGTTCTACTGAGCATGCTGGAAGGACCTAAAGGGTTTGTGTGGCATGGAGGATTGGTTCAGTCCTCATTAGCCTTTTTAACGGGATTCGGTGCAGTTCCGATGTGACACTCGGTTGTTTCCAATGTCTGTCAGGACTTAGTGTTCCTTACCGTGTGGGTGAAGGTGTGGAGGATTTACGGCCTCCTTGCCGCCGGTTCCTGGCTGTCTTGCCTTTTAAGTTTTTTTTTATGACTTGTTCCATTTTTGGTTCTCTTCCTTCCGGACATGTCTGTTGTCCTTAGCGATTTAACCACCTTAAATGTGGTTGGTTTCACTCAATTCTGGGCTTGGGTCTATAGTTTTTGTCTTGGATCTTTCCGGATGTCCGGAACCTTATGATCCTGTGGCTGGTTCAATGCTTTCCACTTTTTCCAGGGAACATTGGCTATGCCTTATGGTCTAGTTAGTTGAGCTGTTTGCAGCTTGGCTAGGATCTGTGCGTTTTTTGATACGCTCCTTTTGGTCTGTCCTGTCCTTTGAAAGATGGGTGTTCTCCTTCATTGGGAGTTCTTCTGTGTTTTGTGGTGTCTGGATGATTTTCATTCAGCTTTTTTTGTGTGCTGTTGTTTTCTGTGCTCTCCCCCTTGTGGGGGTAGTTTTGTTCTCCTTTAGGAGGTGGAATTTCCTCTCTCGGGAGGATGGCTGCCCTGTCTTGTGGGCAGGTGATTGGAATGGGTATTTTACCCTATAGTGGGTTGGTCTGTTCCATCTGTGGAGTTTGAAGTCTCCATCTTGAGATTGTCATAGTATTGTGCTTCTTATGGCTATCTACTGCATTCTCTGTTCATCTCTATGATGTTCTCTTGGGAGTTCCTACATGAGGGACCTATTTGGGTTTGCACCCGGTCTTTATTGGGATGGCTAGGTCTGTCCCATTCTGTTCTTTTTTCTGGGCCGGAGATTGGGTTCTTTTTGTTCCCCTGCTTGTCAGATCTGCCTGTCGCTGGGTTGGTCCGGTGTTGGGAGCAGAATCTGGGATCTGGGGTTAGTCCTCGGGTTTTGAGGTACGGTGAGCCTCTTTGAGGTTTCGGTGCTTCTCCATGGTCAAGTTACGCGAGTAGGTTTGGATAGCCTTTGATGTGTTCACTGCTCAGTGGATGTTTCGCATTTTGAAGGTGGGGTTGGTGCTATGATCTGATATATGGTTAGAGCAACAGCTTAGGTCTTATGACAACTCTGGTTTGATTCCCATTACTGGGAAGTATATTTTTATCAAATCTACTTCAGCTGCATACATATATATATATATATATATATATATATATATATATATATATATATATATATATATATATATATATATATATATATATATATATATATATATATATATATATATATATATACATATATATATATATATATATATATATATATATATATATATATATATACACATATACACATATATATACATATATATATATATATATATATATATATATATATATATATATATATACACATATACACATATATATAATCCATTATAGAAGAGGACTGCACTCACTGGATTTGGTATATAAAATAAAAAATTTTATTAAGGTGACGTTTCGGGGTACGCAGACCCCTTCCTCAGACCAGGCAACAGTGCAAATGAACAGTGTGCAATATAAAGCAACATAGCCCCTCCCATCAAACAATTAGTGAAATTGCGCCAAAACCTATGTAACCATGACAACAGGTGAATCACCTAATTAACATTATTCCTACCTTTACTAATGTGATAGTTAAAAGCAGTATAATTGTGCAAACCATATAAGTGTATCTTAAAACTATTCTCAAACAATAAATGACATGAAATATGAGTAGCACCTAAAACACTCAAGGTGCACACAAAGAAATAAAATGTCCCCCTACAATGTGATGTGTGACCTACTGAAATAGCTACCACAAAGAAACAACTTAACATCGATAAAGGCAGTCTATAGGAAACCGTGCTCAATAAAAGATAGTTGCAGGACCTAGGCAGTATATCAGCATTTAAACATTAGTGTATCAGTATCTCTCAGTAAAACATACTTCTCAGTAAACAAAGAACAAGTAGAGAAAAAGGGCTCAATAAAAGATAGTTGCAGGACCTATTATCTATATTACCCCTTAGGCTCAGTAGTCGGTGATGGTGTGATGACACCCTCTTTCTCTCTAAGATTAGTCTATGGATGCTATACGATATACCCACTGATGTTAAACAATTGACACACACATCTACATGCTTGCCTAAATCTTGACATACGTGTTTTTCTGGCTATGAGCCCTTTTTCCTCTACTTGTCCTTTTTCTCTACTTGTCCTTTGTTTACTGAGAAGTATGTTTTACTGAGAGCTACTGATGCACTAATGTTTAAATGCTGATATACTGCCTAGGTCCTGCAACTATCTTTTATTGAGCCCTTTTTCTCTACTTGTCCTTTGTTTACTGAGAAGTATGTTTTACTGAGAGATACTGATGCACTAATGTTTAAATGCTGATATACTGCCTAGGTCCTGCAACTATCTTTTATTGAGCCCTTTTTCTATACTTGTCCTTGTTCTCTACTTGTCCTTTGTTTACTGAGAAGTATTTTTTACTGAGAGATACTGATGCACTAATGTTTAAATGCTGATATACTGCCTAGGTCCTGCAACTATCTTTTATTGAGCCCTTTTTCTCTACTTGTCCTTGTTCTGTACTTGTCCTTTGTTTACTGAGAAGTATGTTTTACTGAGAGATACTGATACACTAATGTTTAAATGCTGATATACTGCCTAGGTCCTGCAACTATCTTTTATTGAGCGCTGTTTCCTATAGACTGCCTTTATCGATGTTAAGTTGTTTCTTTGTGGTAGCTATTTCAGTAGGTCACACATCACATTGTAGGGGGACATTTTATTTCTTTGTGTGCACCTTGAGTGTTTTAGGTGCTACTCATATGTCATGTCATTTATTGTTTGAGAATAGTTTTAAGATACACTTATATGGTTTGCACAATTATACTGTTTTTAACTATCACATTAGTAAAGGTAGGAATAATGTTAATTAGGTGATTCACCTGTTGTCATGGTTACATAGGTTTTGGCGCAATTTCACTAATTGTTTGATGGGAGGGGCTATGTTGCTTTATATTGCCCACTGTTCATTTGCACTGTTGCCTGGTCTGAGGAAGGGGTCTGCGTACCCCGAAACGTCACTATATATATATATATATATATATATATATATATATATATATATATATATATATATATATATATATATATATATATAGACTGTTAGTAGAGATGGAGGGCACTCACAGGACTTCATACAAGAAATAGCTTTTATTATTGTAGTTATACAAATATAGTGTCGACGTTTCGGCCTTTTCTTAGGCCTTCTTCAAGACAATATTCATAGTCTAAAAATATAAACAAAAAACAATGCAATGAGACACAAAACAAAAAATGCCATATCCAAGTATGCACCAAAGTGTGACCCTCCACCAATGGAGATCATAATAACCCGAGTGACATCTAAAAAGGCTTCAACCAAAGTAGAGAAGCCATATCAGCCAGCTGCCAGGGAAGAATAGAGAAGAAAGTCCCAAGAAACACAGAACAAAAGATAGAAAAACAGGAGGGCAAACATAGAGAAACAAGTAACAACCTAAGCTACTGGGTTACAGTCAAACACTGCCACAGTCCACATGGTATAAGAGCCACCCTAATCATTTAATAGAAAAACAGGAGGGCAAACATAGAGAAACAAGTAACAACCTAAGCTACTGGGTTACAGTCAAACACTGCCACAGTCCACATGGTATAAGAGCCACCCTAATCATTTAATAAGATATGATAACACCTAGTAGCAGGCAGATACCAATACAATCTTGTATAATGGTCAAAGAACATGATGGTAATTGGACAGACAGACTGGACATTCACAGATCCAACATCAATTAACCGCCAAGATTAAGAAACATTACTGAGGGCTGATGATGGTCAAGTGCCATTCACCACAAAACATACTATCATCATCATAGACAGCAGAGTGTCAGAGAATTACTAAACCATAATTGTAAGTGCACAATCCCAATCAGGAAGTATGTAAATATACCCGCTTAGCCACACTGGTAAACTCGCATATTCATAGCCACAATAAGCTCTAAGTATTGAATGACCGCAACCTGCGTACCACTCACCCCAATATTGAATATACAATCCTCATCATACATAGCAGCGTGTCAGTAAATCACTAAACCATAATCGTAGGCGCACTATCACAATCGGCAGATATGTCACTAAAACTGTTTAGCCACAATCGTAAACTCACATACTCACAACCGCAATAAGCCCTGAGTATTGAATGCCCACAACCTAAAGTACAACTACTATCAATCCTACCCCTGCAAGATCTCCAATGAGCTTAGCGATATGGACACCGGTAGAACAAACTTAGAAAAACAGGAATGGGCAGCCCTACAAAGGTTGAAGAATGATGATTCCATAGTGATCAGACCGGCGGATAAGGGGGGTGCCATTGTTGTGCTCGATTATCAGTACTACAGAGATGAACTGTTGGGGCAACTTAAGGACAGCACAACCTATAGAAAATTGACTGCCAATCCAACACAAACCTATAAAAGAAAGTTAGAAGACATTCTGACTTTCGCCTTGAATAATGGTTACATTGAACAGACACTATGGGACTTTTTGGTCCCAACATTTCCCAGATATCCTATTATTTATTCTATTCCAAAGATCCACAAAGATGCAAGTAAACCGCCTGGGCGACCAATTGTATCAGCGGTGGGATCACTGTTCCAAAATTTGGCAAAATACATAGACTTTCACCTGCAGGGCATTGTTAAGAACACAAGGGCTTTCCTACAAGACTCGATCCAGCTCATTAACCTGCTCCGGGGAAGTTCCTTTCCGGCCAACTGTTACCTTGTTACCCTTGACGTCAACAGTCTCTACACCATCATCCCCCATGATCTTGGTGTGGAGGCTGTGAGACAGTCGTTGATGAAGTCTGATGAATATCTAGGTCCACCAATTGAAATTCTTCTGGATTGGTTAATGATGTGCTTGACACACAACTATTTCCGGTTTGAGGAACACTTTTATCTCCAATTGGTAGGGACAGCCATGGGGTCCAGTTTGGCCCCCTCCTACGCGAACCTATTCATGGCATGGTTTGAAGATGAGTACGTGTTTAGCCAGAATAACCCAAATTTACTACTGTACCGCCGGTACATAGATGACCTGTTGGTCATTTGGGGCGGAACAGCAGGAGAACTGGAGGTATGGATCAAAGCCCTCAATGATTTCCTGACCCCAGTCAAGTTTAAACATGAGATAAGCAGCGAGATGATACACTTCTTAGACCTATGCATCTTTAAATCTGAGGGCACAGGGGATTGTAAATTGAACACGACTTTGTATTCAAAGCCCACTGATAGAAATACACTTCTACAATTCACCAGCTACCATCCACCTCAGCTTAAAAAGGGCATCATCAAGTCCCAACTGATGCGTGTTATGCGCAACAACTCTGACCAAGAGAAGATGCTACTCCAACTCGAAGAAATGAAAACAAAATTCCTCAACAGAGGCTACAACCCTATAATGGTGCAAAAAATTCTTGAAGAGGTGAAGCAGCAGGAACAAGGTTGCCTCATGGCAGGAAGGGCTGGTACAGACCCCATCCCCAGTGAACCAACCCTGAATTTGACCACCAGGTACACCCCTGCTACTGGTACACTACGCAAGGTCATCCACAGGAACTGGCCACTCATAAGTGGTGATAAGTCATTACCATTTAAAGAAAGCCCTCCCCCCAGGGTGGTACACAAAAGTGGACGGAGTCTTAAATCATATCTGATGAGAACGGACCCCTGGAAGAAAGAGAAAACCTGGCTAAAACCCCTCAGAAATGGATGTTACAAATGTGGGAGCTGCGTGACCTGCAGCTCCCTCATAACTGGCGAACGATTCCACCATCCAACCACCAATAAGAGCTTTGCTATAAAACATAGACTGACTTGCACATCTGATTTCGTGGTCTATCTACTGTCTTGCCCGTGTGGACGGTTCTATGTGGGTAAAACCATCACCCCGTTCCGGGAGAGATTGGCCAATCATAAGAGCGCCATTAGAGCAGCCCTCAAGGATGGCCACGCGGATCAGCCCGTGGCAAGACATTTCCTAGAGCACCGACATGCAATATCTACTCTTAGGGCTATGCTCATTGACAGGGTGGCCCCCCTGAAATGGGGAGGAGACAGGAATTCTGAACTACTCAAGAGTGAAGCCAGATGGATTCATAGACTGAACACACTGGCTCCAAATGGCTTAAACGCCAGTATTGACTATGCCCTATTCTATTAAAGTCTTAATTGCAATTGCCATTCATATGTTGTCCTCCTGTCATATGTGGTGTTCCTATACACTTTCTTTGCTCTGTTTTGACATCTGTTCATTCTTAAGTCTGTCCCTTTTTGTGTAACCAGTCCTCTTCTACATTCGTGACACTATACCACTCCATATCCTTACTATCTGGCACTTGGTGCCATGATGCTAGGCTCCCACTTTTTGTGTTATGGTACACTATGGTTATAAATCTGACTGGGTTTGCCACACATGTGGTCGGGGCATGTTGGACATCCGGCCTGTATTGTCGTCTTTAGTTTCCCCTGTCTTCGGTTGCTATTGTTTATTGTTTCTGTTATAGGTTTTACATATTTTCATGTTTGATTTGGTCTATAGGGGCTATTCTGAATTCCCCTTTTAGCTTGTGTTTCAATAACGTCAGCACTGGGATATGTGTCCCGTCTGGCCCCCCGGTGTTTGAATGGACTGGGGATGACATCTTTCTGCTTACTATGTTTTGGCTCTGGGCTTTTGCATTTGCTGAGGGGTTTGCGTTCGTTTATATGTGCCCATGGGACTGATGTCGGGGGTTTTGATTGGTGCATATGGGGCAGGTTTCTGCCACTCACTCCCTATGTTGTGTGTTTCCCTCTAATGCTAGTACTGACATGCGCCCGGCTGAGTTGTATTCATTGCGTGTGGTCTGATTGGCTCCTGAAGGGGGCGGGACCGCCCTGTTTTTTAAAGGCTGGCTTTGCGGCTATTTCCTCCTTTTGACTCTGTCATTCTGGGAGTTCTACGCGGAGGCCGTGTTCCGCATTTGTTAAGGTAAGAAGGGTGAAGGCTACTTCCGTGGCTCCCCGTTTCTATATGCTAATTTCGGCTGTTTGTAGATGAGCTCTATGCTATGGCTAGTTGTTTCACGGACAGGCGACCTGTTGTTTGCAGAGGTAGAATTGATAGTATTTTGTGGGCATTCTAGGCTAAGGGCGGATTTTGGCTGTGAATATTTGAGTTCATTATTATGGGTAAGAGATGTTACGGACACCCTTGCAGGGGTAGGATTGATAGTAGTTGTACTTTAGGTTGTGGGCATTCAATACTCAGGGCTTATTGCGGTTGTGAGTATGTGAGTTTACGATTGTGGCTAAACAGTTTTAGTGACATATCTGCCGATTGTGACACGCTGCTATGTATGATGAGGATTGTATATTCAATATTGGGGTGAGTGGTACGCAGGTTGCGGTCATTCAATACTTAGAGCTTATTGTGGCTATGAATATGCGAGTTTATCAGTGTGGCTAAGCGGGTATATTTACATACTTCCTGATTGGGATTGTGCACTTACAATTATGGTTTAGTAATTCTCTGACACTCTGCTGTCTATGATGATGATAGTATGTTTTGTGGTGAATGGCACTTGACCATCATCAGCCCTCAGTAATGTTTCTTAATCTTGGTGGTTAATTGATGTTGGATCTGTGAATGTCCAGTCTGTCTGTCCAATTACCATCATGTTCTTTGACCATTATACAAGATTGTATTGGTATCTGCCTGCTACTAGGTGTTATCATATCTTATTAAATGATTAGGGTGGCTCTTATACCATGTGGACTGTGGCAGTGTTTGACTGTAACCCAGTAGCTTAGGTTGTTACTTGTTTCTCTATGTTTGCCCTCCTGTTTTTCTATCTTTTGTTCTGTGTTTCTTGGGACTTTCTTCTCTATTCTTCCCTGGCAGCTGGCTGATATGGCTTCTCTACTTTGGTTGAAGCCTTTTTAGATGTCACTCGGGTTATTATGATCTCCATTGGTGGAGGGTCACACTTTGGTGCATACTTGGATATGGCATTTTTTGTTTTGTGTCTCATTGCATTGTTTTTTGTTTATATTTTTAGACTATGAATATTGTCTTGAAGAAGGCCCTAAGAAAAGGCCGAAACGTCGACACTATATTTGTATAACTACAATAATAAAAGCTATTTCTTGTATGAAGTCCTGTGAGTGCCCTCCATCTCTACTAACAGTCTATGTATATCATTTGAGGATCGCACCCGGGCACTAGAAGTATTGATGTGGATGGAGTGCTAGGCCACCGGCTACTATATATATATATATATATATATATATATATATATATATATATATATATATATATATAAATAAATTTTGGCAGCTTCCATCATTAGTTAACGCGACTTAGCCAAGAACTACTGGGAACAGTGCAGAACTGCTTCAAACATTTGTCAGTCAGCAGTAGTCTGCATAGAAACTGACGGCGTGGGTTTTTCCCTATTATGCAATCTGCTTTGTACACGAGCATAAATATATTAGATGGCCATACTCCTCAGTTGCAAGGTTAGCGTAATGGAGGTTGTGAGTTTTTATTCGGAAAGAGGTTCTGTTTTTGTTATGCTTAAACAGTGTTTATTCAGTTGCAGATGATTTAAATTTATTTCATGTAATTAGCAAGAGTCCATGAGCTAGTGACGTATGGGATATACATTCCTACCAGGAGGGGCAAAGTTTCCCAAACCTCAAAATGCCTATAAATGCACCCCTCACCACACCCACAAATCAGTTTTACAAACTTTGCCTCCTATGGAGGTGGTGAAGTAAGTTTGTGCTAGATTCTACGTTGATATGCGCTCCGCAGCAGGTTGGAGCCCTTTTTTCCTCTCAGCGTGCAGTGAATGTCAGAGGGATGTGAGGAGAGTATTGCCTATTTGAATTCAATGATCTCCTTCTACGGGGTCTATTTCATAGGTTCTCTGTTATCGGTCGTAGAGATTCATCTCTTACCTCCCTTTTCAGATCGACGATATACTCTTATATATACCATTACCTCTACTGATTCTCGTTTCAGTACTTTTTTGGCTTTTTACTACATGTAGATGAGTGTCCTGGGGTAAGTAAGTCTTATTTTCTGTGACACTCTAAGCTATGGTTGGGCACTTTATATAAAGTTCTAAATATATGTATTCAAACATTTATTTGCCTTGACTCAGGATGTTCAACGTTCCTTATTTCAGACAGTCAGTTTCATATTTGGGATAATGCATATGAATAAATCATTTTTTCTTACCTTAAAATTTGACTTTTTTCCCTGTGGGCTGTTAGGCTCGCGGGTGCTGAAAATGCTTCATTTTATTGCGTCATTTTTGACGCTGACTTTTTTGGCGCAAAAAACTTTTTTCTGTTTCCGGCGTCATACGTGTCGCCGGAAGTTGCGTAATTTGACATTTTTTTGTGCCAAAATGTCGGCGTTTTGGATATAGCGTCATTTTTGGCGCTAAAAGCATTTAGGCGCCAAATAATTTGGGCGTCTTTTTTGGCGCTAAAAAATTTGGGCGTCACTATTGTCTCCACATTATTTAAGTCTCATTATTTATTGCTTCTGGTTGCTAGAAGCTTGTTCACTGGCATTTTTTCCCATTCCTGAAACTGTCATTTAAGGAATTTGATCAATTTTGCTTTATATGTTGTTTTTTCTATTACATATTGCAAGATGTCCCAGATTGACACTGAGTCAGAAGATACTTCTGGAAAATCGCTGCCTGGTGCTGGATCTACCAAAGTTAAGTGTATCTGCTGTAAACTTGTGGTATCTGTTCCTCCAGCTGTTGTTTGTACTGAATGTTAGTCAAAGAGGTTTCTCTGACTCTGTGATTAGTACTATGTTACAGGCTCGTAAATCTGTATCTAGAAAGATATATTATCGAGTTTGGAAGACTTATATTTCTTGGTGTCTTTCTCATCATTTTTCCTGGCATTCTTTTAGAATTCTGAGGATTCTACAGTTTCTTCAGGATGGTTTGGATAAAGGTTTGTCTGCAAGTTCCTTGAAAGGACAAATCTCTTCTCTTTCTCTTCTTTTTCACAGAAAGATTGCTAATCTTCCTGATATTCATTGTTTTGTACAAGCTTTGGTTCGTATAAAGCCTGTTATTAAGTCAATTTCTCCTCCTTGGAGTTTGAATTTGGTTCTGGGGGCTCTTCAAGCTCCTTCGTTTGAACCTATGCATTCACTGGACATTAAATTACTTTCTTGGAAAGTTTTGTTTCTTTTGGCCATCTCTTCTGCTAGAAGAGTTTCTGAATTATCTGCTCTTTCTTGTGAGTCTCCTTTTCTGATTTTTCATCAGGATAAGGCGGTGTTGCGTACTTCTTTTACATTTTTACCTAAAGTTGTGAATTCTAACAACATTAGTAGAGAAATTGTGGTTCCTTCATTGTGTCCTAATCCTAAGAATTCTAAGGAGAAATCATTGCATTCTTTAGATGTAGTTAGAGCTTTGAAATATTATGTTGAAGCTACTAAGAATTTCCGAAAGACTTCTAGTCTATTTGTTATCTTTTCCGGTTCTAGGAAAGGTCAGAAGGCCTCTGCCATTTCTTTGGCATCTTGGTTGAAATCTTTAATTCATCATGCTTATGTCGAGTCGGGTAAAACTCCGCCTCAAAGGATTACAGCTCATTCTACTAGGTCAGTTTCTACTTCCTGGGCGTTTAGGAATGAAGCTTTGGTTGATCAGATTTGCAAAGCAGCAACTTGGTCTTCTTTGCATACTTTTACTAAATTATACAATTTTGATGTGTTTTCTTCTTCTGAAGCAGTTTTTGGTAGAAAAGTACTTCAGGCAGCTGTTTCAGTTTGATTCTTCTGCTTATAATTTCAGTTTTTTTCATTATAAGATTTAAACTTTATTTTGGGTGTGGATTATTTTCAGCGGAATTGGCTGTCTTTATTTTATCCCTCCCTCTCTAGTGACTCTTGCGTGGAAGATCCACATCTTGGGTAGTCATTATCCCATACGTCACTAGCTCATGGACTCTTGCTAATTACATGAAAGAAAACATAATTTATGTAAGAACTTACCTGATAAATTCATTTATTTCATATTAGCAAGAGTCCATGAGGCCCACCCTTTTTGTGGTGGTTATAATTTTTTTGTATAAAGCACAATTATTCCAATTCTTTATTTTTTATGCTGTCGCACTGTTTTCTTATCACCCCACTTCTTGGCTATTCGTTAAACTGATTTGTGGGTGTGGTGAGGGGTGTATTTATAGGCGTTTTGAGGTTTGGGAAACTTTGCCCCTCCTGGTAGGAATGTATATCCCATACGTCACTAGCTCATGGACTCTTGCTAATATGAAAGAAATGAATTTATCAGGTAAGTTCTTACATAAATTATGTTTTTCCAAGCACACAACCGGCTTCCTTAGTGTTTCAAAGTCAGTCTGGAGCGTTAGGAAATTTCCGGAGCTGGTTTTCTTTTTTCCCACGCTTGGATCGGCTGTCAGTGAGTGTGGCAATGATCTCTTCTTGAGAATGAGATATAAAAAAATTCCAGCTCTTGGCGCTTTGCATTTAATCTCCATCTTCCCTCTCACTACTCTGTGCTCAACAGCACATAGCAGGTCTGCATGCTTAATCTTTGATGCTCTGCTGCTAGAAAAGGAAGCGGGTAAGATTTATATCTGGAGCAGGAGGGGAGTCGCTTCGTTAGTTTTTATTGAGATTAACATGTCTCTCAGACGTAATTTGGGGGAAGCATTATGCAGTATTCTTATAACAAATATATAAGTATTCTATGTTTCCTACTTTTGGCTCCTTCAAGTCTAAAGTATCTCAGCCATACTTAACAGCCCTGGCTTCAAAGACAATCATAGTCTTATTTTTATTTGGTACACAAGGTAATGCAGTATTTTGATTAAATAGTATTAAAGCGTATGTATTACTGTGCAATATTATTATTATTATCATTTATTTGTATAGCACCGCCAAATTCAGTGATAGGGGTATACAATAAGGATTTGTGATAAAATACAAAACATAACAAAACTAAATAAATTAGTACAGGAGGAAGAGGGCCCTGCTCCGGAGAGATCAGTCTCCAGGTTTAGGGTGCAGAGACATAAGGTTGGGGTAGCTTGTCACATTGGTTGTAGTTGCAGCAGTGAGTCAGAAAGTTCATGCATTTGTTTGGTTAGGATGAGAGATGGAGGAGAGATGGTAAGCCTCTCTGAATAGGTGGGTTTTCAAGGAGCGTCTAAAGCTATACAAGGTTGGAGATAGTCTTATGGAGCGGGGTAGAGAGTTCCAGAGGACAGGAGCAGCATGTGCGAAGTCTTGGAGATGGCATTGGGACGTAGAGATAACAGGAGTGGAGAGACGTAGGTCAGAGGTTCGTCGAAGTGGAAGGGATCGGGAATATTTCACGATGAGAGAGGAAATATAGTTGGGGTTTAGACTGTTGAGTGCTTTGTAAGTTAGGGTTAATTCTTTGAATTGTGTTCTGGAGTGTATGGGTAGCCAGTGTAGAGACTGGCAGAGAGGAGCAGCTGATGTAGATCAGCGAGATTTGTTAAGTGCTTGTATATGTGGATTGAAAGTGAGTTCTGAGTCGTTTGACCCCAAGTCAGTGGACCTGGGGTGAGGTGTTGAGAATAGAGTCACCAACCGTCAGAGAAATGTTGGGTGTCTCGAAGAGGGGGGAATAAGAAGCAGATCAGTTTTGGACATATTGAGTTGGAGGTAGTGGGAAGACATCCAAGAGGAAATTGCAGAGGGGCAATTGGAAATCTGGTTGAGTAAAGAGCGAGAGATATCAGGAGAGGATAGATAGATTTGTGTATCAGCATATAAGTGCTACTGGAATCTCAAGGAGGCTATAGGTTTTCCAAGGGAGAATTTATAGAGAGAGAAAAGCAAGGGACCCAAGACTAAGCCTTGCGTTACTCAAACTGAGAGAGGCATAAATGTTAAAGGAAACTGAAAACAAGTGGTTTGAGAGATATGAGGCAAACAAGGAGAGGGCTGTGTCTCGGATGCCAAATGAATGTACAGGTATACCCCGCTCATACAGCGGGTTAGGGACCGGCGCTCTGCTGTAAAGTGAAAACCGCCTTAAAGTTAAACAAGGAAGTTTTAGATTTTTTTCACTTGCCAGTGTGTTTAAAACTAACATATATTAGGGGTGCAATAGTGCTACATTTAGTTTAACACTAGTACAGCACAGCATTCTCAGGGTTCAATTTATCAAGCTCCATATGGCTCCGTAAAGGCTCGCCGGAAACAGAAGTTATGAAGCAGCGGTCTAAAGATCGCTGCTCCATAACCTGTCTGCCTGCTCTGAGGCGAATACAATCAGGTTGATTGACACCCCCTGTTAGCGTCCGTTTGGCCGAGAATCTGCAGGGGGCGGCATTGCACCAGCAGTTTACAAGAACTGCTGGTGCAATGATAAATGCCGACAGCGTATGCTGTCGGCATTTATTGATGTACGGCAGACATGATACGCTACATCGTATCATGTCCGCTCGCACATTAATAAATTGACCCCAATTAGTATTCAATAAATACTGTACCTGTAAAATAGTGACAATTACTGTAGTAAAATTTACCAGACTATAACACTGAGACACAGATTGCACTGTAATGCTGTAAACAGAGTGAACGGTGCATAACAAAATGGTGCCAGTCACTTTTCTCACAATCTCACGATGATTACAGCACGGTTTCAAAATCCTTGGAGGTCCACAAAGTGCTGTATTAGCAAAGCGCTGTAAAGTGAAGTGCTATAAAGTGAGGTATACCTGTAACTATGTTTAGAAGGATAGGATGGTCAACTGTGTCAAAGGCAGCGGACAGGTCAAACAGAGTTAGTAAGGAGTAGTGGCCTTTTGCTTTAGCTGATAACAGGTCATTTGTTACTTTAGTAAAAGCGGTTTCTTTTGAGTGTTTAGAGCGGAAATTGTAGTGGATCAAAGGAGTTCTGAAAAATTGAGTTAGCCGATTATAGACCAGTCGTTCCAATAATTTTGAAGCAAAGGGAAGTAATGAGACCGTTCGATAGTGAGGGTAGGGGTTAGTGAAGCAGAGAGAGGGAAGAAGTTGTGAAGGAATGGGGTCAAGTGGGCAGGTTGTGAGATGAGCCAAGGATAGGAGTACAGAGCCTTTTTTTTTCTCGTTACAGGAGGGAAGTAGCCTAGAGTTTTGATAATAGAAGGGGTGGGTAGGATTGCTGGGTATGAGGTGCAAATATCTTTTTCTAATGGTGTCAATTTTATTTTTGAAGTGATCAGCAATAATCTGAGCAGTGAGGTTGGTAGTGGGCGGGGTGCAGGCAGACGTAGAAGGGCGTTAAAGGTTGAGAACAGCTTTCTGGGGTTGGATGCAAGAGATGACACAAGGGAGGAGAAAAATACTTGTTTGGCCATGCTGAGAACAGAATTGTAGGACTTAAGGATAAATTTATAATGGCGAAAAGCAGCACAGGTGTGTGATTTCCTCCACTGCTGTTCGGCAGCCCGTGAACATCGCTGAAGATATCTGGTCTCTTTGGTGTGCCATGGTTGCCGTTGAGTGATTGTTGTACGGCGAACAGTGAGTGGGTGGTGCAGCTTTGTCAAGTGTTAATTTTATAGCCTAATGATACTGTAAAGCCACGAGGTTTGGGCAAGAGAGGGATAAAATGTTGGAGAGCAGAGGAGTCAGTTGAATGGAAAAGTCTGTGAGATCCAAGTCCTTTAAATTCCTGCAAGGTGGCCGTTTTTTGGGGGCTTGTAAAGATATAGTAGGTAGAGTAAGAGAGAAAGTTAGTAGATGGTGGTCAGAGAGAAAAGGGGAAGTTAAGGAAGTTTGAAACGGCAGAGAGATTAGTGAAGACTAGGTCTATGGAGTTTCCTTCACAGTGGGTTGGAGATGATGTCCACTGGGACAGGCCAAAAGAGGTGGTAAGGGATAGAAGTTTAGAGGCAGCAGGCATGTTGGGATTATCAACGGGTATGTTGAAGTCCCCTAATATGAGAGTATGGACATTACAAGAGAGAAAATGTGGAAGCCAGGCTTCAAAGTGGTCCAGAAATTTCGATGCTGGGCCAGGGGGCCGATAGATAACTGCAACACTAAGAGCTACAGGGGAGAAAAGGCGGATAGCATGAACTTCAAAAGATGAGAAGGAAAGAGAGGGGGTGAAGGAATGCAGTGAAGGTACTGTGTGTTGACAGGTGAGTTCCTACTCCCCCTCCTTGTTGGTCTCCTGGTCTGGAAGTGTGACTGAAGTGCAGGCCGCCATTGGACAGAGAGGCTACAGCAATTGTGTTAGAGGGGGAATCCAAATTTCAGTGAGGGCTAACAGGTTAAGTAAACATGAAATAAATAGGTTGTGAATAGATGTAAGCTTATTGCATACAGAGCGTGCATTCCAAAGGGAAGAGAATTGGGGTGTACTATCAGAGGTGCAGTTAAAAACGTTTAGATGGTTACGTGGGCAAGGTGTATGAGGTGTCATTTGGGGTAATGAACTGAGGAAAGTAGAGGGTGGACCTGGGTTAGGTGAGACATCCCCAGCAGCAAGAAGAAGAAATATGGTGAGCGAAAGGAGATGAGAATATCTTATGTGAGTGTTTAAGTTTAGAATCGTTGAAGCATGGGCGGCTGAGGGATGTGAGATAGGAATAGAGTTCATGTGTGTTGTAGAGGGGGGAAGGTAGAAGAAAAGGAGAAATATGAATTGTCTGAGTGTTTTTTGTGAATGGAAGAGCTGTGCCTTTAAGGAAAAGGGAGGAAAAGGTTAATGCAGACATTAGAAAGTGTAACATGTTTGTAGGTAATTTAGGATGATTTAAATATACTTGTTTATGTGTTGTCTAATCCTTTCTCTAACTCCTTGTTATAACTCCCTACACTTATGCACTAACACACTTGAGAAGTACACATGCTGCAATGATCTAACATGCAAAAGACTACATTTGTTTGTAGAAGGAATCTACAGTACTTTGCATAGCTTGTAGTAAAATTATATGTTGCTGTGCAATAATATACATCTCCTTGTGAGTATAGTTCTTTCCATACCTGATGATATTATAAGTTTTATATTGCTGTGCAATAGACTGTTTTTGATTGTAAATTAAGTCTACAGTATATTGCATAGCTGATACTTCTAACTTTGTATTGCCATGCAATAGACTGTTTGCTTGGAATGGATTACTACAGTATTTTGCTTTACTGTCAGGAAGGACTATGTTTGTTTTAAATGCTGTAAAATATACTAAGTTTAATTGTAATGGAAATCCACAAAAATTCCATATCTGATAATTCAAATGATATAGTGCCGTACAATAGATTATTTGTTTGTACAAGAATACTACAGTATTTTGCATTACTGTTAGGAAAATCTTTACATCGCTGTTCAAAAGACTACATTTGCCTGTAGGGACATCTATAGTAATTTGCATGTCTGGTGCTTCAAATTATATATTGCTGTGCAATAGACTATTTACTTGAAAGGAATACTACAGCAACAGAACACATTTGCTACTTGTATTCTACAGTAATTTGCATATATAATACTATTCTTTTATTGCTTGTAAGGAATACTACAGTATTTGAAATATCTGGTATTTCAATTACTCATTGCTGTGCAATAGTCTATTTGCATGTATGGAATACTACAGTATATTATATTACTGTTTGGGACAATTAATATCTTTCTATGTATTAAAATGTTGTTTGTGAAGGAATACTACAGTGTCTTGCTTATCTAGTATTACATTTTCTATATTGCGGTGTAATAGAATTCTTTTACTGATGATAGAATCTACAGTATTTTGCATAACTAGTACTACAATTTAATATATTGCGGTGCAATGGAATACTTTGCATGTAAGGAAATACTACAGTAATATGCACATCTGATAATAAATGTATTTCTCTTGTAAGGTGTATCCAGTCCACGGATCATCCATTACTTGTGGGATATTCTCCTTCCCAACAGGAAGTTGCAAGAGGATCACCCACAGCAGAGCTGCTATATAGCTCCTCCCCTAACTGCCATATCCAGTCATTCTCTTGCAACTCTCAACAAGCATGGAGGTAGTAAGAGAGAAGTGGTGTAACGTAGTGTTTTTTTTTTTTTTTTTTACTACAATCAAAAGTTTATTTTAAATGGTACCGGAGTTGTACTATTTTGTACCAGGCAGAAAATATAAAAATAATCTGCCTGTGATTTCTATGATTTTAGCAGGTTGTAACTAAGATCCATTGCTGTTCTCACACATGACTGAAGAGAGAGGTAACTTCAGCGGGGGAATGGCGTGCAGGTTATCCTGCTTTAAGGTATGTGCAGTTAAAAAAATTTCTAGAAGATGTGAATGCTAGAAAATGCTGCTGATACCAGATTTATGTAAGGTAAGCCTGAATACAGTGATTTAATAGCGACTGGTATCTTGCTTACTTTCTACGGTAAAACTCTTATAGATTAGCAATTTAAAACGTTTGCTTGCATCTTTAAACGTTTTATATATACTTTGGTGATAAAACTTTATTGGGGCCTAGTTTTTATCCACATGGCTGGCTTAAATTTGCCTAGAAACAGTTTCCTGAGGCTTTCCACTGTGTTACTATGAGTGAGAGGGGCCTAATTTACCGCTTTTTTGCGCAGTAACGTTTACAGACTGAGACATCCAGCTTTCTCCAGGAGTCCCCTGAATGCTATAGGACCTCTCTCAAGGGCTCTTAGGCTTTCCAAAATCGTTTGTTGGGGAAGGTAGGCCCATAGCAAGGCTGTGGCAGTTTGGTGTGCTGTTAAAAAAACGTCTATCGTTTTTTTTATTCATTTTTTTGAACTAAGGGGTTAATCATCCATTTGCAAGTGGGTGCAATGCTCTGTTAGCTTATTATACACACTGTAAACATTTTGTTTGATTTACTGCTTTTTTTCACTGTTTTTCAAATTCTGACAAAAATAGTTTCTCTTAAAGGCACAGTACCGTTTTTATTTTTTGCTTGTTAACTTGATTTAAAGTGTTTTCCAAGCTTGCTGGTCTCATTGCTAGTCTGTTTAAACATGTCTGACATAGAGGAAACTCCTTGTTCATTATGTTTAGAAGCCATGGTGGAACCCCCTCTTAGAATGTGTACCAAATGTAATGATTTCACTTTAAGTAATAAAGATCATATTCTGTCTTTAAAAAGATTTATCACCAGAGGAATCTGACGAGGGGGAAGTTATGCCGACTAACTCGCCCCACGTGTCAGACCCTTTGACTCCCGCTCAAGGGACTCCCGCTCTAATGGCGCCAAGTACATCTAGTGCGCCCATAGCGTTTACTTTACAAGACATGGCGGCGGTCATGGATAATACACTGTCAGCTGTATTATCCAGACTACCTGGGTTTAGAAGAAAGCGAAATAGCTCTGGAGTTAGAAGAAATACAGAGCATACTGACGCTTTAAGAGCTATGTCTGATACTCCCTCACAATATACAGAAGCTGAGGAAGGAGAGCTTCTTTCTGTGGGTGATGTTTCTGACTCAGGGAAAAAGATTCAACCTCATTCTGATATGTCTACATTTAAATTTAAGCTTGAACACCTCCGCGTGTTGCTCAGGGAGGTTTTAGCTGCTCTGAATGACTGTGATACAATTGCAGTGCCAGAAAAATTGTGTAGATTGGACAAATACTATGCAGTGCCGGTGTGCACTAATGTTTTTCCAATACCTAAAAGGTTTACAGAAATTATTACTAAGGAATGGGATAGACAAGGTGTGCTATTTTCTCCCCCTCCTATTTTTAAGAAAATGTTTCCAATAGATGCCACCACACAGGACTTATGGCAGACAGTCCCTAAGGTGGAGGGAGCAGTTTCTACTCTAGCTAAGCGTACTACTATCCCTGTCGAGGACAGTTGTGCTTTCTCAGATCCAATGGATAAAAAGTTAGAGGGTTACCTTAAGAAAATGTTTATTCAACAAGGTTTTATTCTACAGCCCCTTGCATGCATTGCCCCAGTCACTGCTGCTGCGGCTTTCTGGTTTGACTCTGGAAGAGGCTTTACAGGTAGAGACCCCATTGGGTGACATACTTGACAAGCTTAGAGCACTTAAGCTAGCCAATTCTTTTGTTTCTGATGCGATTGTTCATTTGACTAAACTAACGGCTAAGAATTCTGGTTTTGCTATTCAAGCGCGCAGGGTGCTATGGCTTAAATCATGGTCAGCTGACGTTACTTAAAAGTCTAAGCTGCTTAACATTCCCTTCAAGGGGCAAACCCTATTTGGGCCTGGTTTGAAGGAGATCATTTCTGATATCACTGGAGGAAAAGGTCATGCCCTTCCACAGGATAGGTCCAAATCAAGGGCCAAACAGTCTTAATTTCTTTCATGTAATTAGCAAGAGTCCATGAGCTAGTGACGTATGGGATATACATTCCTACCAGGAGGGGCAAAGTTTCCCAAACCTCAAAATGCCTATAAATACACCCCTCACCACACCCACAAATCAGTTTTACAAACTTTGCCTCCTATGGAGGTGGTGAAGTAAGTTTGTGCTAGATTCTACGTTGATATGCGCTCCGCAGCAGGTTGGAGCCCGGTTTTCCTCTCAGCGTGCAGTGAATGTCAGAGGGATGTGAGGAGAGTATTGCCTATTTGAATTCAATGATCTCCTTCTACAGGGTCTATTTCATAGGTTCTCTGTTTTCGGTCGTAGAGATTCATCTCTTACCTCCCTTTTCAGATCGACGATATACTCTTATATATACCATTACCTCTGCTGATTCTCGTTTCAGTACTGGTTTGGCTTTCTACTACATGTAGATGAGTGTCCTGGGGTAAGAGTCTTATTTTCTGTGACACTCTAAGCTATGGTTGGGCACTTTTATATAAAGTTCTAAATATATGTATTCAAACATTTATTTGCCTTGACTCGGGTTGTTCAACGTTCCTTATTTCAGACAGTCAGTTTCATATTTGGGATAATGCATATGAATAAATCAATTTTTTCTTACCTTAAAATTTGACTTTTCCCTGTGGGCTGTTAAGCTCGCGGGGGCTGAAAATGCTTCATTTTATTGCGTCATTCTTGGCGCTGACTTTTTTGGCGCAAATTTTTTTTTCTATTTCCGGCGTCATATTTTACGTTTTTTTGCGCCAAAAGTGTCGGCGTTCCGGATGTGGCGTCATTTAGGCGCCAAATAATGTGGGCGTCTTTTTTTGGCGCTAAAAAAATATGGGCGTCACTATTGTCTCCACATTATTTAAGTCTCATTATTTATTGCTTCTGGTTGCTAGAAGCTTGTTCACTGGCATTTTTTCCCATTTCTGAAACTGTCATTTAAGGAATTTGATCAATTTTGCTTTATATGTTGTTTTTTCTATTACATATTGCAAGATGTCCCAGATTGACACTGAGTCAGAAGATACTTCTGGAAAATCGCTGCCTGGTGCTAGATCTACCAAAGTTAAGTGTATCTGCTGTAAACTTGTGGTATCTGTTCCTCCAGCTGTTGTTTGTACTGAATGTCATGACAAACTTGTTAATGCAGATAATATTTCCTTTAGTAATGTTACATTACCTGTTGCTGTTCCGACAACATCTAATACTCAGAGTGTTCCTGATAACATAAGAGATTTTGTTTCTAAATCCATTAAGAAGGCTATGTCTGTTATTCCTCCTCCTAGTAAACGTAAAAAGTCTTTTAAAACTTCTCATTTTTCAGATGAATTTTTAAATGAACATCATTCTGATTCTGATAATGGTTCTTCTGGTTCAGAGGATTCTGTCTCAGAGGTTGATGCTGATAAATCTTCATATTTATTTAAAATGGAATTTATTCGTTCTTTACTTAAAGAAGTCTTAATTGCATTAGAAATAGAGGATTCTGGTCCTCTTGATACTAAATCTAAACTTTTAAATAAGGTTTTTAAATCTCCTGTAGTTATTCCAGAAGTTTTTCCTGTCCCTGATGCTATTTCTGAAGTAATTTCCAGGGAATGGAATAATTTGGGTAATTCATTTACTCCTTCTAAACGTTTTAAGCAATTATATCCTGTGCCATCTGACAGATTAGAGTTTTGGGACAAAATCCCTAAGGTTGATGGGGCTGTCTCTACTCTTGCTAAGCGTACTACTATTCCTACGGCAGATAGTACTTCCTTTAAGGATCCTTTAGATAGGAAAATTGAATCCTTTCTAAGAAAAGCTTACTTGTGTTCAGGTAGTCTTCTTAGACCTGCTATATCTTTAGCGGATGTTGCTGCAGCTTCAACTTTATGGTTAAAAGCTTTAGCGCAACAAGTAACAGATCATAATTCTCATAGCATTATTTATCATCTTCAACTTGCTAATAATTTTATTTGTGATGCCATCTTTGATATCATTAGAGTTGATGTCAGGTATATGTCTCTAGCTATTTTAGCTAGAAGAGCTTTATGGCTTAAAACTTGGAATGCTGATATGTCTTCTAAGTCTACTTTGCTTTCCCTTTCTTTCCAGGGTAATAAATTATTTGGTTCTCAGTTGGATTCTATTATCTCACCTGTTACTGGAGGGAAAGGAACTTTTTTACCACAGGATAAAAAATCTAAAGGTAAATTTAGATCTAATAATCGTTTTTGTTCCTTTCGTCACAATAAGGAACAAAAGCCTGATCCTTAATCCACAGGAGCGGTATCAGTTTGGAAACCATCTCCAGTCTGGAATAAATCCAAGCCTATTAGAAAACCAAAGCCAGCTCCTAAGTCCACATGAAGGTGCGGCCCTCATTCCAGCTCAGCTGGTAGGGGGCAGATTACGTTTTTTCAAAGAAATTTGGATCAATTCCATTCACAATCTTTGGATTCAGAACATTGTTTCAGAAGGGTACAGAATTGGCTTCAAGATAAGGCCTCCTGCAAAGAGATTTTTTCTTTCCCGTGTCCCAGTAAACCCAGCGAAGGCTCGAGCATTTCTGAAATGTGTTTCAGATCTAGAGTTGGCTGGAGTAATTATGCCAGTTCCAGTTCTGGAACAGGGGCTGGGGTTTTATTCAAATCTCTTCATTGTACCAAAGAAGGAGAATTCCTTCAGACCAGTTCTGGATCTAAAAATATTGAATCGTTACGTAAGGATACCAACATTCAAAATGGTAACTGTAAGGACTATCCTGCCTTTTGTTCAGCAAGGGCATTATATGTCCACAATAGATTTACAGGATGCATATCTGCATATTCCGATTCATCCAGATCACTATCAGTTTCTGAGATTCTCTTTCCTAGACAAGCATTACCAGTTTGTGGCTCTGCCGTTTGGCCTAGCAACAGCTCCAAGAATTTTTACAAAGGTTCTCGGTGCCCTTCTGTCTGTAATCAGAGAACAGGGTATTGTGGTATTTCCTTATTTGGACAATATCTTGGTACTTGCTCAGTCTTCACATTTAGCAGAATCTCATACGAATCGACTTGTGTTGTTTCTTCAAGATCATGGTTGGAGGATCAATTTACCAAAAAGTTAATTGATTCCTCAGACAAAGGTAACCTTTTTAGGTTTCCAGATAGATTCAGTGTCCATGACTCTGTCTCTGACAGACAAGAGACGTCTGAAATTGATCTCAGCTTGTCGAAACCTTCAGTCACAATCATTCCCTTTGGTAGCCTTATGCATGGAAATTCTAGGTCTTATGTCTGCTGCATCGGACGCGATCCCCTTTGCTCGTTTTCACATGCGATCTCTTCAGCTCTGTATGCTGAACCAGTGGTGCAGGGATTACACAAAGATATCTCAATTAATATCTTTAAAACCGATTGTAAGACACTCTCTGACGTGGTGGACAGATCACCATCGTTTAGTTCAGGGGGCTTCTTTTGTTCTTCCGACCTGGACTGTAATTTCAACAGATGCAAGTCTGACAGGTCGGGGAGCTGTTTGGGGGTCTCTGACAGCACAAGGGGTTTGGGAATCTCAGGAGGTGAGATTACCGATCAATATTTTGGAACTCCGTGCAATTTTCAGAGCTCTTCAGTCATGGCCTCTTCTAAAGAGAGAATCGTTCATTTGTTTTCAGACAGACAATGTCACAACTGTGGCATACATCAATCATCAAGGAGGGACTCACAGTCCTCTGGCTATGAAAGAAGTATCTCAAATACTGGTATGGGCGGAATCCAGTTCCTGTCTAATTTCTGCGGTTCATATCCCAGGTATAGACAATTGGGAAGCGGATTATCTCAGTCGCCAAACGTTACATCCGGGCGAATGGTCTCTTCACCCAGAGGTATTTCTTCAGATTGTTCAAATGTGGGGACTTCCAGAAATAGATCTGATGGCTTCTCATCTAAACAAGAAACTTCCCAGGTATCTGTCCAGATCCAGGGACCCTCAGGCGGAAGCAGTGGATGCATTGTCACTTCCTTGGAAGTATCATCCTGCCTATATCTTTCCGCCTCTAGTTCTTCTTCCAAGAGTAATCTCCAAGATTCTGAAGGAATGCTCATTTGTTCTGCTGGTGGCTCCAGCATGGCCTCACAGGTTTTGGTATGCGAATCTTGTCCGGATGGCCTCTTGCCAACCATGGACTGTTCCGTTAAGACCAGACCTTCTGTCTCAAGGTCCTTTTTTCCATCAGGATCTCAAATCCTTAAATTTAAAGGTATGGAGATTGAACGCTTGATTCTTAGTCAAAGAGGTTTCTCTGACTCTGTGATTAGTACTATGTTACAGGCTCGTAAATCTGTATCTAGAAAGATATATTATCGAGTTTGGAAGACTTACTTTTCTTGGTGTCTTTCTCATCATTTTTCCTGGCACTCTTTTAGAATTCAGAGAATTCTACAGTTTCTTCAGGATGGTTTGGATAAAGGTTTGTCTGCAAGTTCCTTGAAAGGACAAATCTCTGCTCTTTCTTTTCTTTTTCACAGAAAGATTGCTAAACTTCCTGATATTCATTGTTTTGTGCAAGCTTTGGTTCGTATAAAGCCTGTCATTAAGTCAATTTCTCCTCCTTGGAGTTTGAATTTGGTTCTGGGGGCTCTTCAAGCTCCTCCGTTTGAACCTATGCATTCATTGGACATTAAATTACTTTCTTGGAAAGTTTTGTTTCTTTTGGCCATCTCTTCTGCTAGAAGAGTTTCTGAATTATCTGCTCTTTCTTGTGAGTCTCCTTTTCTGATTTTTCATCAGGATAAGGCGGTGTTGCGAACTTCTTTTCAATTTTTACCTAAGGTTGTGAATTCTAACAACATAAGTAGAGAAATTGTGGTTCCTTCATTGTGTCCTAATCCTAAGAATTCTAAGGAGAAATCATTGCATTCTTTAGATGTAGTTAGAGCTTTGAAATATTATGTTGAAGCTACTAAGAATTTCCGAAAGACTTCTAGTCTATTTGTTATCTTTTCCGGTTCTAGGAAAGGTCAGAAGGCCTCTGCCATTTCTTTGGCATCTTGGTTGAAATCTTTAATTCATCATGCTTATGTCGAGTCGGGTAAAACTCCGCCTCAAAGGATTACAGCTCATTCTACTAGCTCAGTTTCTACTTCCTGGGCGTTTAGGAATGAAGCTTCGGTTGATCAGATTTGCAAAGCAGCAACTTGGTCTTATTTGTATACTTTTACTAAATTCTACCATTTTGATGTGTTTTCTTCTTCTGAAGCAGTTTTTGGTAGAAAAGTACTTCAGGCAGCTGTTTCAGTTTGATTCTTCTGCTTATAATTTCAGTTTTTTTCATTATAAGATTTAAACTTTATTTTGGGTGTGGATTATTTTCAGCGGAATTGGCTGTCTTTATTTTATCCCTCCCTCTCTAGTGACTCTTGCGTGGAAGATCCACATCTTGGGTATTCATTATCCCATACGTCACTAGCTCATGGACTCTTGCTAATTACATGAAAGAAAACATAATTTATGTAAGAACTTACCTGATAAATTCATTTCTTTCATATTGGCAAGAGTCCATGAGGCCCACCCTTTTTGTGGTGGTTATGATTTTTTTGTATAAAGCACAATTATTCCAATTCCTTATTTTTTTTATGCTTTCGCACTTTTGTCTTATCACCCCACTTCTTGGCTATGCGTTAAACTGATTTGTGGGTGTGGTGAGGGGTGTATTTATAGGCATTTTGAGGTTTGGGAAACTTTGCCCCTCCTGGTAGGAATGTATATCCCATACGTCACTAGCTCATGGACTCTTGCTAATATGAAAGAAATGAATTTATCAGGTAAGTTCTTACATAAATTATGTTTTTTCCTATACCTAAAAGGCTTACAGAAATTATTAGCAAGGAGTGGGATAGACCGGGTGTGCCTTTTTCCCCACCTCCTATATTTAGAAAAATGTTTCCAATAGATGCCACTACACGGGACTTATTGCAGACGGTCCCTAAGGTGGAGGGAGCAGTTTCTACTTTAGCAAAGCGTACTGCTATCCCGGTTGAGGACAGTTGTGCTTTTTCAGATCCAATGGATAAAAAATTGGAGGGTTACCTTAAGAAAATGTTTATTCAACAAGGATTTATTTTACAGCCCCTTGCATGCATTGCGCCTGTCACGGCCGCGGCGGCATTCTGGTTTGAGGCCCTGGAAGAGGCCATCCATACAGCTCCATTGACTGAAATTATTGACAAGCTTAGAACACTTAAGCTAGCTAACTCATTTGTTTCTGATGCCATTGTTCATTTGACTAAACTAACGGCTAAGAATTCCGGATTCGCCATCCAAGCGCGTAGGGCGCTATGACTTAAATCCTGGTCAGCTGACGTGACTTCAAAGTCTAAATTACTCAACATTCCTTTCAAGGGGCAGACCTTATTCGAGCCTGGTTTGAAGGAAATTATTGCTGACATTACTGGAGGTAAGGGTCACACCCTTCCTCAGGACAGGGCCAAAGCAAAGACCAAACAGTCTAATTTTCGTGCCTTTCGAAATTTCAAGGCAGGTGCAGCATCAACTTCCTCCACTTCAAAACAAGAGGGAACTTTTGCTCAATCTAAGCAGGCCTGGAAACCTAACCATTCCTGGAACAAAGGCAAGCAGGCCAGAAAGCCTGCTGCTGCCTCTAAGACAGCATGAAGGAACGGCCCCCTATCCGGCGACGGATCTAGTAGGGAGCAGACTTTCTCTCTTCGCCCAGGCGTGGGCAAGAGATGTTCAGGATCTCTGGGCGTTGGAGATCATATCTCAGGAATATCTTCTGGACTTCAAAGCTTCCCCTCCACAAGGGAGAGTTAATCTTTCAAGGCTATCTGCAAATCAGATAAAGAAAGAGGCATTCCTACGCTGTGTGCAAGTCCTCCTAGTTATGGGAGTGATCCATCCAGTTCCGCGGACGGTGCAAGGACAGGGTTTTTATTCGAATCTGTTTGTGGTTCCCAAAAAAGAGGGAACCTTCAGACCAATTTTGGATCTAAAGATCTTAAACAAATTCCTCAGAGTTCCATCTTTCAAAATGGAAACTATTCGGACCATCCTACCCATGATCCAAGAAGTTCAGTACATGACCACAGTGGACTTAAAAGATGCCTACCTTCACATACCGATTCACAAAGATCATCATCGGTTTCTAGGGTTTGCCTTTCTAGACAGGCATTACCAATTTGTAGCTCTTCCCTTCGGGTTGGCTACAGCCCCGAGAATCTTTACAAAGGTTCTGGGCTCACTTCTGGCTGTTCTAAGACCGCGAGGCATAGTGGTGGCTCCGTATCTAGACGACATCCTGATACAGGCGTCAAGCTTTCAAGTTGCCAAGTCTCATACAGAGATAGTTCTGGCATTTCTGTGGTCGCATGGGTGGAAAGTGAACGAAGAAAAGAGTTCTCTATCTCCTCTCACAAGGGTTTCCTTCCTAGGGACTCTAATAGATTCTGTAGAAATGAAAATTTACCTGACGGAGTCCAGGTTATCAAAACTTCTAAATGCTTGCCGTGTTCTTCACTCCATTCCGCGCCCTTCGGTAGCTCAGTGTATGGAGGTAATCGGCTTAATGGTAGCGGCAATGGACATAGTGCCATTTGCGCGCCTTAATCTCAGACCGCCGCAATTATGCATGCTGAGTCAGTGGAATGGGGATTACACAGATTTGTCCCCTCTGCTAAATCTGGATCAAGAGACCAGAGATTCTCTTCTCTGGTGGTTGTCTCGGGTACACCTGTCCAAGGGTATGACCTTTCACAGGCCAGATTGGACAATTGTAACAACAGATGCCAGCCTTCTAGGTTGGGGTGCAGTCTGGAATTCCCTGAAGGCACAGCGATCGTGGACTCAGGAGGAGAAACTCCTTCCAATAAATATTGAGTTAAGAGCGATATTCAATTCTCTTCTGGCTTGGCCTCAGTTAGCAACACTGAGGTTCATCAGATTTCAGTCGGACAACATCACGACTGTGGCTTACATCAACCATCAAGGGGGAACCAGGAGTTCCCTAGCGATGTTAGAAGTCTCAAAAATAATTTGCTGGGCAGAGTACGACTCTTGCCACCTGTCAGCAATCAATATCCCAGGCGTGGAGAACTGGGAAGCGGATTTTCTAATTCGTCAGACTTTCCATCCGGAGGTGTTTGCTCAGTTGATTCATCGTTGGGGCAAACCAGAGTTGGATCTCATGGCGTCTCGCCAGAACGCCAAGCTTCCTTGTTACGGATCCAGGTCCAGGGACCCAGAAGCGACGCTGATAGATGCTCTAGCAGCGCCTTGGTTCTTCAACCTGGCTTATGTGTTTCCACCGTTTCCTCTGCTCCCTCGACTGATTGCCAAAATCAAACAGGAGAGAGCATCGGTGATTCTGATAGCACCTGCGTGGCCACGCAGGACTTGGTATGCAGACCTAGTGGACATGTCATCCTTTCCACCATGCCTCTGAGACAAGACCTTCTAATACAAGGTCCTTTCAATCATCCAAATCTAATTTCTCTGAGACTGACTGCATGGAGATTGAACGCTTGATTCTATCAAAGCGTGGCTTCTTCGAGTCAGTCATTGATACTTTAATGCAGGCACGAAAGCCTGTTACCAGGAAAATCTACCACAAGATATGGAGTAAATATCTTTATTGGTGTGAATCCAAGAATTACTCATGGAGTAAAGTTAGGATTCCTAGGATATTGTCTTTTCTCCAAGAGGGCTTGGACAAAGGATTATCAGCTAGTTCCTTAAAGGGACAGATTTCTGCTCTGTCTATTCTTTTGCACAAGCGTCTGGCAGAGGTTCCAGACGTCCAGGCATTTTGCCAGGCTTTGGTTAGAATTAAGCCTTTGTTTAAACCTGTTGCTCCCCCGTGGAGCTTAAACTTGGTTCTTAAGGTTCTTCAAGGAGTTCCGTTTGAACCCCTTCATTCCATTGATATTAAACTTTTATCTTGGAAAGTTCTGTTTTTGATGGCTATTTCCTCGGCTCGGAGAGTCTCTGAGCTATCTGCCTTACAATGTGATTCTCCCTATCTGATTTTTCATGCAGATAAGGTAGTTCTGCGTACCAAACCTGGGTTTTTACCTAAGGTGGTTTCTAACAAGAATATCAATCAAGAGATTGTTGTTCCATCGTTGTGCCCTAATCCTTCTTCAAAGAAGGAACGTCTTTTACATAATCTGGACGTAGTCCGTGCCTTGAAGTTTTACTTACAAGCTACTAAGGATTTTCGTCAAACATCTTTCCTGTTTGTCGTTTATTCTGGATGGAGGAGAGGTCAAAAAGCTTCGGCAACCTCTCTTTCCTTTTGGCTTCGGAGCGTAATAAGCCTAGCCTATGAGACTGCTGGACAGCAGCCCCCTGAAAGGATTACAGCTCATTCTACTAGAGCTGTGGCTTCCACCTGGGCCTTCAAAAATGAGGCCTCTGTTGAACAGATTTGCAAGGCTGCGACTTGGTCTTCGCTTCACACTTTTTCAAAATTTTACAAATTTGATACTTTTGCTTCTTCGGAGGCTGTGTTTGGGAGAAAGGTTCTACAGGCAGTGGTTCCTTCCGCTTAATCCTGCCTTGTCCCTCCCATCATCCGTGTACTTTAGCTTTAGCTTTGGTATTGGTATCCCACAAGTAATGGATGATCCGTGGACTGGATACACTTAACAAGAGAAAACATAATTTATGCTTACCTGATAAATTTATTTCTCTTGTAGTGTATCCAGTCCACGGCCCGCCCTGTCCTTTTAAGGCAGGTCTAAATTTTAATTACACTACAGTCACCACTGCACCCTATGGTTTCTCCTTTCTCTGTTTGTTTTCGGTCGAATGACTGGATATGACAGTTAGGGGAGGTGCTATATAGCAGCTCTGCTGTGGGTGATCCTCTTGCAACTTCCTGTTGGGAAGGAGAATATCCCACAAGTAATGGATGATCCGTGGACTGGATACACTACAAGAGAAATAAATTTATCAGGTAAGCATAAATTATGTTTTTTCTGTATCTGTAAAGAATGTCTAAGCATCATGGGAAATGCAGTTCCAAAATATCTGAGGTGCCAAGGTTGCTGACTCCTGATCTAGATGACGTGTTTGCTTCACATAACTCATGTGGAGGCGAGTCTTTTATCATCTTTAAATATTGTTTGCATATTTTCAAGTTTTTAATTGTTTCTGGGCTTTTGCCTCAGTGAAGGAAGTTTCTTTCATTCAATTAGCAAGAGTCCATGAGCTAGTGACGTATGGGATATACAATTTTGAAGCCAGATTCCTCTGAGTACAGCGAATGTCAGAGGGTTGTGAAAGGATTATCACCTATTGAATGCAATGGTTTTCCTCATGGGAGATATATTTCATAGGATCTATGTTATCAGTCGTAGAGATTCATCTTCCTACCTTATTCAGATCGACTATATACTCTCATATTCCATTACCTCTTCTGATAACTGTTTCAGTACTGGTTTGGCTATCTGCTATATGTGGATGGGTGTCTTTTGGTAAGTATGTTTTCATTACTTAAGACACTCTCAGCTATGGTTTGGCACGTTATGTATTAATATAAAGTTCTAACTATATGTATTGTACTTATATTTGCCATGAGTCAAGTGTATGTATATTTTGCAGACTGTCAGTTTCATATTTGGGAAAATCATATTAAGGAAAATATTTTTTCTTACCTGGGGTATAGTCTTTTTTTTCTATTGACTGTTTTCTCTTAAAATTTCACCAACAAAATTAGGCTCGCGAGGGCGAAAAATGGCGAAGTTTATTGCGTCATTCTTGGCACAATAATTTTGTTGGCGCAAAGTTAAGTCCAATGACGCAAATTCGTCATTTCCGGCGTCTTAGTTGATGCCAAGTTCCTTGCTCAAGGTTGCGTCGTCAATAATGCGAGTGTGTCATTTCCGGATGTTGTTAGCGCCAAAACATTTTCAGCTATGTTGTGCGTCATACTTGGCGCCAAATAATTTCATTATTTAAAACTCCATTCTCATGTGCCTTTTTCTATGTTAGAGGGCTACGCTGTTTGCATTTTTTTCCCATTCCTGAAACTGCCATATAAGGATATTGATAATTTTGCTTTATATGTTGTTTTTTCTCTTACATTTGCAAGATGTCTCAATCTGATTCTGTCTCAGAAACCACTGTTGGAACCCTGCTGCCTGATAACAGTTCTACCAAAGCTAAGTGCATTTGTTGTAAATTTGTGGAGATTATATATCCAGCTGTGATATGTAATAGTTGTCATGATAAGCTTTTACATGCAGAGAATTTGTCCATCAGTAATAGTACAATGCCTGTTGTTCCTTCAACATCTAATGTATATGATATACCTGTGAATATAAAAGATTTTATTGCTGATGCGATTCAGAAGGCTTTGTCTGCCATCCCACCTTTTAATAAACGTAAAAGGTCTTTTAAAACTTCTCATAAAGTTGATGAAATTTCAAATGACCGACAACATACTGAATTATCCTCATCTGACGAGGATCTATCTGATTCAGAAGATCCTTCCTCAGATCCTCCTTTGGTTACTATAGAAGTTTTTTCAGTTCCTAATGCTATTTCTGATATGATTTCTAAGGAATGGAATAGGCCTGGTACTTTTATTCCTTCTTCAACGTTTAAAAAATCGTATCCTTTGCCAGCAGTTAGATTGGAGTTTTGGGAAAAGATCCCCAAAGTTGATGGGGCTATTTCTACTCTTGCTAAACGTACTACTATTCCTATGGAAGATAGTACTTATTTTAAAGACCCTTTAGATAGGAAACTTGAATCTTATCTAAGGAAAGCTTATTTATATTCTGGTCATCTCCTCATGCCTGCCATTTCTATGGCTGATGTTGCAGCTGGATCAACCTTTTGGTTGGAAAGTTTAGCGCAACAGGAAACGGATCCTGATTTGTCTAGCATTGTTCGCTTGCTTCAACATGCTAATCATTTTATTTGTGATGCCATTTTTTATATCATCAAAATTGATGTTAAATCTATGTATTTAGCTATTTTAGCTAGAAGAGCTTTGTGGCTTAAATATTGGAATGCTGACATAGTATCTAAGTCTAGATTACTATCTCTTTCTTTCCAAGGTAATAAGTTATTTGGTTCTCAGTTGGATTTGATTATTTCAACTGTCACTGGGGGGAAGGGAGTTTTTTTGCATCAGGATAAAAGACCTAAGGGTAAAACTAAAGCTTTTAACCGCTTTGTTCCTTTCGACAAAATAAGGAACAGAAACCTAATCCTTCCCCCAAAGAATCTGGTTCCAATTGGAAACCTTCAAGTGGAAGTAAATCCAAACCGTTTAAGAAACCAAAGCCAGCCCCTAAGTCTGCATGAAGGTGCGGCCCTCATTCTAGCTCAGCTGGTAGGGGGCAGATTAAAATTCTTCCAAAACATTTGAGCAGATTCTTTCCAAAATCATTTGATTCAGAGTATTGTCTCTCAAGGGTACCGAATAGGATTCAGAGTAAGACCTCCTGAGAGAAGTTTTTTTTTCTCTCACGCGTCCCAGTAAATCCAGTAAAGGCTCAAGCTTTTCTGAAGTGTGTTTCAAACCTGGTGCTTTCAGGGGTAATCTTACCAGTTCCGTTTCAGGAACAGGGTCTGGGGTTTAATTCAAATCTATTCATTGTCCCACAGAAAGAAAAATTTTTCAGGCCAGTTCTGGACCTGAAAATTTTGAATCGTTATGTAAGAGAGCCAACTTTCAAAATGGTGACTAATAAGGACTATTCTGCCTTTTGTTCAGCAAGGGCATTATATGTCCACAATAGACTTACAGGATGTTTATCTTCATATTCCGATTTATCCAGACAATTATCAGTTTCTGAGATTCTCTTTTCTAGACAAGCATTACCAATTTGTCGCTCTTCCATTTGGCCTAGCAACAGCTCCAAGAATCTTTTTGAAGGTTCTCGGTGCCCTACTCTCTGTAATCAGAGAAAGGGGTATTGCGGTATTTCCTTATTTGGACGATATCTTGGTACTAGCTCAGTCTTTTCATTTAGCAGAATCTCATCTTTACATTTTGCAGAATCTCACACGAATCAACTAGTTTGTTTCTTCAAAGACATGGTTGGAGGATCAATTTACCAAAAAGTTATTTGATTCCTCAGACATGGGTCACCTTTTTAGGTTTCCAGATAGATTCAGTGTCCATGACTCTGTCTCTAACAGACAAGAGACAATTCAAATTGGTTTCAGCTTGTTGGAACCTTCAGTCTCAGTCATTCCCTTCAGTGGCTATGTGCATGGAAGTTTTAGGTCTCATGACTGCAGCATCGGACGTGATCCCCTTTGCTCGTTTTCATATGAGACCTCTCCAACTTTGTATGCAGAACCAATGGTGCAGGGATTATACAAATATATCACAATTAATATCCTTAAATCCCAATGTTCGACTCCCTCTCCTGTCTAATTCCTGCAGTTCATATCCCAGGTATAGACAATTGGGAAGCGGATTATCTCACCCGTCAGACTTTACACCCGGGGGAGTGGTCGCTCCATCCAGATGTGTTTTCTCAGATTGTTCAGATGTGAGGTCTTCCAGAAATAGATCTGATGACTTCCCATCTAAACAAGAAACTTCCCAGGTACCTGTCCAGGTAAAGGGATCCTCAGGCAGAAGCAGTGGATACGTTAGCAGTTCCTTGGTGTTACCAACCTGCTTATATCTTTTCGCCTCTAGTTCTTCTTCCAAAAGTGATTTCCAAAACCATCATGGAACAGTCGTTTGTGTTGCTGGTAGCTCCAGCATGGCCTCACAGGTTTTGGTATGCAGATCTTTTTCGGATGTCCAGCTGCCAACCTTGGCCACTTTCATTAAGGCTAGACCTTCTGTCTCAAGGTCAGTTTTTTCATCAGGATCTCAAATCATTAAATTTGAAGGTATGGATATTGAACGCCTAGTGCTGAGTCATAGAGGTTTCTCTGACTCGGTGATTAATACTATGTTACAGGTTTGTAAATCTGTTTCTAGGAAGATTTATTATCCAGTTTGGAAGACTTACATTTCATGGTGTTCTTCTCATAAATTCTCCTGGCATTCTTTTAGAATTCCTAGAATTTTACAGTTTCTTCAGGATGGTTTGGATAAAAGTTTGTCTGCAAGTTCCTTAAAGGGACAAATCTCTGCTCTTTCTGTTTTATTTCACAGAAAGATTGCTAAGCTTCCGGATATTCACTTTTTTGTACAGGCTTTGGTCCATATCAAGCCTGTCCTTAAATCAATCTCTCCTCCTTGGAGTCTTAATTTGTTTTTGAAGGCTTTACAGGCTCCTCCTTTTGAGCCTATGCATTCTTTGGACATTAAACTACTTTCTTGGAAAGTGTTGTTCCTTTTGGCCATCTCTTCTGCTAGAAGAGTTTCTGAATTATCTGCTCTTTCTTGTCAATCTCATTTTCTGATTTTCCATCAGAATAAGGCAGTTTTACGGACTTCATTTAAATTCTTACCTAAGGTTGTGAATTCAAACAACAGTAATAGAGAAACTGCTGTCCCTTTTTTGTGTCTTTATCCTAAGAATTCTTTGGAGAAATCCTTGCATTCTTTGGATGTGGTTACAGCTTTGAAATATTATGTTGAAGCTACTAAAGATTTCAGGAAGACTTCTGGTCTATTTATCTTTTCTGGTTCTAGGAAAGGTCAATAGGCTTCTGCCATTTCCTTGGCATCTTGGTTAAAGCTTTTGATTCATCAGGCTTATTTGGAGTTGGGTCAGGCCCCGCCTCAGAGAATTAAAGCTCATTCTACTAGATCAGTCTCTACGTTGTGGGCTTTTAAGAATGAAGCTTCAGTTGATCAGATTTGCAAAGCCGCAACTTGGTCTTCTTTGCATACATTTACTAAATTCTACTGTTTTGATGTATTTGCTTCTTCGGAAGCAGTTTTTGTTAGAAAAGTTCTTCAGGCAGCTGTTTCAGTTTAAAAAAAGAATATACAATAGGATAGTTACTTCCCTTTAGTTAGAACCCCTGCCTTCCAAACAGTCTCTCTCAAAGCTGTACAAACAATGTATATTGGCAGATAGAGGTGTTGGTTCTAAGGGATCTCCAAAGGATTTTTCTCTCTGTTTCACAATTTTCCCAGAAGAATTCTGTCTTCTGTTCAAAGAATATCACATTGGCATAGTATGTCTAAGCACCTTAATACATAAGTGCAGTATACTTACAGGGTAATATCAGACAAACGGCTCCACAGGTGATTTCACAATCTTCCCAAAATGGGAATCATGGGCGGTATCTGATACCTCATTGGTTGAGGTCAGACTTACTCTATTTTAAAAATATTTAAAATAGAAAAACATTTAAAATACAGGGAGTGCAGAATTATTAGGCAAGTTGTATTTTTGAGGATTAATTTTATTATTGAACAACAACCATGTTCTCAATGAACCCAAAAAACTCATTAATATCAAAGCTGAATAGTTTTGGAAGTAGTTTTTAGTTATAGCTATTTTAGGGGGATATCTGTGTGTGCAGGTGACTATTACTGTGCATAATTATTAGGCAACTTAACAAAAAACAAATATATACCCATTTCAATTATTTATTTTTACCAGTGAAACCAATATAACATCTCAACATTCACAAATATACATTTCTGACATTCAAAAACAAAAACAAAACAGTGACCAATATAGCCACCTTTCTTTGCAAGGACACTCAAAAGCCTGCCATCCATGGATTCTGTCAGTGTTTTGATCTGTTCACCATCAACATTGCGTGCAGCAGCAACCACAGCCTCCCAGACACTGTTCAGAGAGGTGTACTGTTTTCCCTCCTTGTAAATCTCACATTTGATGATGGACCACAGGTTCTCAATGGGGTTCAGATCAGGTGAACAAGGAGGCCATGTCATTAGATTTTCTTCTTTTATACCCTTTCTTGCCAGCCACGCTGTGGAGTACTTGGACGCGTGTGATGGAGCATTGTCCTGCATGAAAATCATGTTTTTCTTGAAGGATGCAGACTTCTTCCTGTACCACTGCTTGAAGAAGGTGTCTTCCAGAAACTGGCAGTAGGACTGGGAGTTGAGCTTGACTCCGTCCTCAACCCGAAAAGGCCCCACAAGCTCATCTTTGATGATACCAGCCCAAACCAGTACTCCACCTCCACCTTGCTGGCGTCTGAGTCGGACTGGAGCTCTCTGCCCTTTACCAATCCAGCCACGGGCCCATCCATCTGGCCCATCAAGACTCACTCTCATTTCATCAGTCCATAAAACCTTAGAAAAATCAGTCTTGAGATATTTCTTGGCCCAGTCTTGACGTTTCAGCTTGTGTGTCTTGTTCAGTGGTGGTCGTCTTTCAGCCTTTCTTACCTTGGCCATGTCTCTGAGTATTGCACTCCTTGTGCTTTTGGGCACTCCAGTGATGTTGCAGCTCTGAAATATGGCCAAACTGGTGGCAAGTGGCATCTTGGCAGCTGCACGCTTGACTTTTCTCAGTTCATGGGCAGTTATTTTGCGCCTTGGTTTTTCCACACGCTTCTTGTGACCCTGTTGACTATTTTGAATGAAACGCTTGATTGTTCGATGATCACGCTTCAGAAGCTTTGCAATTTTAAGAGTGCTGCATCCCTCTGCAAGATATCTCACTATTTTTGACTTTTCTGAGCCTGTCAAGTCCTTCTTTTGACCCATTTTGCCAAAGGAAAGGAAGTTGCCTAATAATTATGCACACCTGATATAGGGTATTGATGTCATTAGACCACACCCCTTCTCATTGCAGAGATGCACATCACCTAATATGCTTAATTGGTAGTAGGCTTTCGAGCCTATACAGCTTGGAGTAAGACAACATGCATAAAGAGGATGATGTGGTCAAAATACTCATTTGCCTAATAATTCTGCACTCCCTGTAATTATTAATTATTTTAAATGTTTTTCTATTTTAAATGTTTTTGATTCCTCTGCTTATGTTTTAAGTTTTTTTTCTTTCATTTATGTGAAAAACTTATTCTTTTGGTTGTGGATTTAATTTTCTCAGCGGAAAATAGCTGTTATTTTATCCCTCCCTCTCTAGTGACTCTTGTGTGGAGTTCCACATCTTGGCTATTTCTATCCCATACCTCACTAGCTCATGGACTCTTGCCAATTACATGAAAGAAAACATAATTTATGTAAGAACTTACCTGATAAATTCATTTATTTCATATTAGCAAGAGTCTTTCCCACCCGTACTTTCCTTTGTGGACTTCACAGTTTGGGTATTAGTCCACAAAAATCCTTATTTGTGGTCCCCAAGGCAGAATATGCTGTGATCTGAGACGTCATTGCAGAAAATGCAGCATGTCTGCAGAAAGAATGGTACACATGCAGTGGAGGCTCCTCTATAGGAGCACTTGAGCACGTGAACCCCCTGACCGGAACCCCCTGACCTGAACTGACCCCTGATGAAAAAAAAAATGAAAAAAAAGAATGAGAAAATAAATATTTTTTTTTTTTTACATTTTTAAACCTTTTTTTGCAGATAAAATAAAAAAATCTTCCATTCTCCACTTCAGTTTTTACTAAAAAACATTAAAATTGCACTTTTTAATTCTTAATAAGGCTGAAAGTGGAGAGGGCTGTATACTTCTATCTAGACTATCGCACATGCTGAGCAGTGCGATAGACAGAATTATAGGCAAAAGCTCTCTCCACTTTCAGCCTGCATTGAGTGCAGTGCCACCTACAGGCCAGCCCATAGCCTTCTTAAAGAGCACAGCTCTTAGTGTGCGAGAGCCAGCTGTCACGTGACACTCGCACCCTAAGAGCTGTGTGTGTGGGTGGAGGAGCATCTCAGGGAAACACAGCGTGGAGATCCAAGATGGTGTCGTTGACAGATTGAGTCAGTAAACTGTGAATGTGACTTATGCGGCAATGCAGCATCAGATTGATTTGGGCTGGGGCCTGGGGGTGACTGCTGCAGCCATAGTTAAGCCAGGGAGTGATTTTCTTTAGGTCGGCGGGAAGGAAGAGCATGACAAGGTAGGAAGAAGTGTTCATTTAATAATTTTTAAATGTTTGGCCAAGTTTTATTTCTGTTAGTAATGTCCTAACCACTGCGTGCAGCTGCTTCTTCTTGTTTGTGATCTAGGCTGTGTCTGCCGAGTGCTTGTTTTCCTGCTCCCCTTTATTGCTGGCTAACGTTACATCTTTACACAGGAACAAGTTTAATTAACTAGTAACTAAACCACCATGCTGCAGCTGCACTCAGAAACTTCCTAAACACAGATATGCTTTACATACCGTGCTGACTCTGAGCATGGTATATAAAGCATATCTGTGTTTAGGAAGTTTCTAAGTGCAGCATGGTGGTTTAGTTACTAGTTAATGTTCCTGTGTAAAGATGTAACGTTAGCCAGCAATAAAAGGGAGCAGGAAAACAAGCTCTTGGCAGACACAGCCTGGATCCCTGTAACAACAATACAACGTAGCTGGCCTCCTCCCCCAGTCACCCTTCTGTAGCCTGCCGCACTGTTAGTCAGAGGAATCTAAGCTTTATGCTGTGTGAGTTAGCTCTGCTTATCTTGTCAGGCAGCGTTTAGACAGAAGCTAAATCACACAGCATAAAGATTCCTAACTGTGTTTACTATTCAGTGACGGACTCTTCAGAGTAATAAATACCAGGGGGAGGAGGTTGCTTGTGTTAGAGCCCTTTCGGTGAGCTCTTAAGGACATGATAATTACATGTGTGTTTGCATGAGAGCATCAACCTGTGGGTTAAGGTTTTATTATTAAAAAATCTCTCCCCTAATGTAGTGACCTGCTCTTCAGTTTTATAATTATAAATAAAGATTAACTTTATATATTGGGGACTGTGGCCATTCATTTATAGTACTTTATTTTATGATGGTTACACTTGTATTGGTTTCTTACCATTTGTCTTAACAGGATTTAGCTTTATACTATGTCATTGTAGCATAGATGTAGCTGCAGGTAAGTTGCCTCCTCCCCCAGCCCATCTCTGTGGACTATCTGTGTGCTTGCTGTGTAGCTCTGGACAGACACTTCATAGTAATAAATTGCAGGGGGAAGGGGTGGGGGGTTGTTTTAGAGCCCTTACTAACTGCCTTCTCAGGATTGTTTAACTATTCATGAACACAATAGTTTTAGGAGATTTAAAGGGACAGGGAACTCAAACATTTTCTTCCATGATTTGGATAGAACATGGAAGAAAATGTTTTTAGGTTCCCTGTCCCTTTAAATCTCCTAAAACTATTGTGTTCATGAATAGTTAAAAAGAACTTTCCAATTTACTTATATTCTCAAACTTGCTTCATTCTCTTGTTATCCTTTGCTGAAAGAACAGCATTGCACTACAGACAGCTGAACAAATCTAGTTAGCAAATCACAAAAGAAAAATGTGTGTAGGTACCAATCACCAGCTATCCCCATTAGTGTAAGATATGTGCATATTATAAATACAGTATTCCATTACAAAAGATCTGCATGAAAACTGAATGTTTAAAAAAACATTGAAACTGCATTTTGTTAGTAAAATATGGTTTACACTCCAATGACTTGAAAATTAAACTTGCGTGATTCAGATACAGCATGCAAATTTAAGTCACTTTTAAAATGTATTTTATTTTCACATGTAGTTTGTTCTCTTGGTATCTTTTGTTGCAAAAATATGTACATATCCTACACTACTGGGAGCTGGCTGGTAATTGCTGACTAGACACCTTTGTAGCTTTATCTTTTTGATTGATTGACTAGAAGTGTTCAGCTAGTTGTGCTTTGCTGCTCCTTCTGCAAAGGATACCAAGAGAATGAAGCAAATTTAATTATAGAAGTCAATTGAAAAGTTGTTTAAAAATTGTATCATCTATCTGAATAATAAAATACACGTTCTCTCTCTCTTTCTCTCTTTTTCTCTGTCTCTCTCTCTCCCCCTCTCTTTTTCTTTCTCTCCCCCTCTCTCCCCCTCTCTTTTTCTCTCTCTCCCCCTCTCTTTTTCTCTCTCTGCCCCTCTCTCTCCCTCTCTTTTTCTCTCTCTGTCTCTCTCTCCCTCTCCTCTCTCTATCTCCCTCTCCGTGTGTGTGTAGAGAGCCATCTGAGGGGCGGGGCTTTTCAAGGGGTGTGGTCAGAGGCGGGGCCAAGTGCACCTCCATCTTCATAATTCACCAGCCGCCACTGTACACATGAGGGAACTGTTAGTATGTTTGCTTGGCAGCACTGCTCCACAATAGGTTGTTCTTTTTAAAGGAATAGTCTTGTCAAAAATAAACTTTCATGATTCAGATATAGCATACAATTTTAAGCAACTTTCTAATTTACTCCTATTATGAGTTTTTCTTTGTTCTCTTCGAATCTTTATTTAAATAAGCTGGAAGCCGGCCCATTTTTGATTCAGGACCTGGGTAGCGCTTGCTGATTGGATGGCTACATTTAGACACCAATCAGCAAGCACTACCCAGGTGCTGCACCAAAAATGGGCCGGCTTCTAAGCTTACATTCTTGCTTTTTAAAATAAAGATACCAAAGAGGACAAAGAAAAATTCATAATAGGAGTAAATTAGAAAGTTGCTTAAAATTCCATGCTCTATCTGAATCATGAAAGTTTAATTTTGACTATACTATCCCTTTAAATAGCGCTTTTCTCTTGCTGCATTGTGTACATTTTTTTTTTTAACAGAAGGCAGCTACTGTTTGAAAAGAACTGTCAAATACGGGGTAGCACTGCAAAGCAGCAGCACATTGATTGATGACTGCCTTTTTTTTAACTGCTGCAATATAATATATAAAACATAAAAAATTGCTTTATAATCCAGTTAATCAGTATATTGCAATTAAGCTGGTGCTTTAGTATAACTGCCTAATTTAAAATTGTATTTAATTTTAAAATGACCCGCAGAAAAATTTTGACTAAAAAATGTAATTGCAGAAAGTGAAAAAATAGTTCTGCCTCTGGGCTAAATTTCTTTCTGTCTTGGAGGTGATTATCCACAAACCCGCCCAATTTTCCTGTTGCAGAAGTTTAGTTTGCACCTTATTACACTATCTTACTTCCTCCTATACTTGGCTATACGCTATACTGGGAGGGTCATGGAAATGGGAGGGATATTTAAAGGGACAGTCTAGTCAAAATTAAACTTTCATTATTCAAACATGAAATTTTAAACAACTTTCCAATTTACTTTTATTGTAAAATTTGCTTTGCTCTCTTGGTATTGTTTGCTCAAACTGATTTCTAAACTGTTTAAAACTGCTTCCTATTTAAGTTCATTTTGACAGTTTTCACAGTTCGACAGAGCTATTTCATGTGTGCCATATAGATAACATTGTGGCATTATTTAGGAGTTAGCACTGCTTGGCTAAAATGAATGTCTGTCAAAGGATTAAGATAAGGGGGAATTCTGCAATGGCTTAGATACATGGTAATTACCCAGGTAAAATGTATATTAATATAACAGGGTTGATTATGCAAAACTGGGGAATGGGTAGTAAAGGGATTATCTATCTTTTTAAACATTAAAAATTCTGGTGTAGTCTGTCCCTTTAAGCCTTTTGGTGTGGGGTGTCTTTGACGACTCCTGGTGGCCAGACAATGTAATTCCGACAAGTAAGAATTTTCGTGGACTATCACTACTAAGAAAGAAAGAAGTTTATCAGGTAAGAATAAATTAAGTTTTTGTGAATGGTAATAGCTTTCTACGAGGCAGTGCTTCTTTTTGCCCCAAGGCAGAATGTGATCTGTGATGTTGTTGCAGAAAAGGCAGCATATCTGCAGAATAAAACGGGACACTGGGACACATGCAGGAACTGTTAGCGCTTTCATTTTGCAACACTTCTCCAAGTCAGACTGTTCTCTTCAAACTGCACTTTGGAAGTTTTCCTTAACGCAGTGCAGCCAGGGCGAAGCGCTGCTTAAAGAGAACAGTCAAATATGGAGCAGCGTTGCACCTAACCTTTCCCTGTCTGCAAAAAAAAAAATTCACAAAAAAAAAGTCTGCTCTTTACTCATTAGATTGAGCTGTTGTGTTGGGTAAATTACAGAACAGCTGAGATAATTAGTTTAGCTGCCGAAAGAGAAAGCAGGCGGCTGCTCATTGACTTCTGCTCTTTTCAGAAGCAGGTTTATACTTGTAAAAGATCACCACACTAAGATCTGTGATAATCCATTTCTTAATGTGTTCATTTTTCGCATGCATAAATCCTGCTCCGCAAAGAGCCACCTACTTCCGCATTCAGCCGCTAACGAAGCTGCCGAATATGCCCATGTATACAGTTTATATAATGGGAGGTACATTACAGAAAAAAAACGCACAACTTTAGGTCACTTTGCATTTAGTAGAAAGGCTTTTTAAATTATCTTTCCCTTAAGACTTTATTATGCAGTCATTTTTATTTTTTATCTTGATTTGATTTTTAGAGTGAAGGAACCCTTCTAGCAACGGGGTCATATGATGGCTTTGCAAGAATATGGACTAAAGACGGTAATTATATATTTGTTTAATAAGTTATTTCACAAATGAATTACAGGTGGCCCTCGTTTTACAACGGTTCAATTTACACCGTTTCAGAATAACAACCTTTTCTCTTGTTAAGTGTGTTCAGTCCACGGGTCATCCATTACTTATGGGATATATTCTCCTTCCCAACAGGAAGTTGCAAGAGGATCACCCAAGCAGAGCTGCTATATAGCTCCTCCCCTCACATGTCATATCCAGTCATTCTCTTGCAACCCTCAACAAAGAAGGAGGTCGCGAGAGGAGTTGGAGTTTTTACTTAATTATTCTTCAATCAAAAGTTTATTTTAAATGGCACCGGAGTGTGCTGTTTTTCTATCTCAGGCAGTATTTGGAAGAAGAAACTGCCTGCGTTTTCTATGATCTTGGCAGGCGTAACTAAGATCCACTGGCTGTTCTCCACATTCTGAGGAGTGGGGTAACTTCAGAAAATGGGAATAGCATGCAGGGTCCCCCGCAAATGAGGTATGTGCAGTACAATATTTTCTGGGAATGGAATTGACTAAGAAAACACTGCTGTTACCCGTATGATGTAAGTACAGCCTTAAATGCAGTAGTATTGACTGGTATCAGGCTGATAAATGTATGCACAGTAGAGTTATTTTCTAGGGACTAGAATTTGACTGAGAAAATACTGTTAATACTGAAATAATGCTTAAGCCTTATCTGCAGTGGAAGCGACTGGTAGCAGGCTTAGTGATAACTTTGCTTGACATTAAAAAAAGTTTGTTTTTAAAATGTTTACTGGCATGTTATTCGTTTTGTGAGGTACTTTGGTGATAAATCCTTTTGGGCATGATTTTTTTCCACATGGCTAACGTATATTTCTGCATAGAAACCGTTATATCAGGTCTCCCACTGTTGTAAATGAGTGGGAGGGGCCTTTTTTTAGCGCCTTGTTGCGCAGTTAAAATTCTAGCACAGTCTTCCTGCTTCTTCCTCCTTGATCCAGGACGTGTCTAGAGAGCTCAGGGGTCTAAAAAATTCGTTTTTGAGGGAGGTAATCAGTCACAGCAGACCTGTGACAGTGTGTTGGACTGTGATAAAGGCGTTAAATCTTAATTTGATATCCGTTTTTGGGTACTGAGGGGTTAATCATCCTTTTGCTAATGGGTGCAATCCTCTGCTAATTAATACATTTAAAGAATTAGTTCTTTGTTATTCAACTGTGTTTTTTAAAAGCGCTGCAGCGTTTTTTATATTGCTTGTAAACTTATTGAAAGAAATTTCCAAGCTTGATAGCTTCATTGCTAGTCTGTTTAAACATGTCTGATACAGAGGAATCTGCTTGTTCATTATGTTTAAAAGCCGATGTGGAGCCCAATAGAAATATGTGTACCAATTGTATTGATATTACTTTGAATAAAAGTCAATCTGTACCGATAAAGAGATTATCACCAGACAACGAGGGGGAAGTTATGCCGTCTAACTCTCCTCACGTGTCAGTACCTTCGTCTTCCGCTCGGGAGGTGCGTGAGATTGAGGCGCCAAGTACATCAAGGCCCTTACAAATCACTTTACATGATATGGCTAATGTTATGAAAGAAGTATTATACAATATGCCCGAGTTAAGAGGCAAGCGCGACAGCTCTGGGTTAAGGACAGAGCGCGCCGATGACACGAGAGCCATGTCAGATACTGCGTCACAATTTGCAGAACATGAGGACGGAGAGCTTCATTCTGTGGGTGACGGTTCTGATTCGGGGAGACCGGATTCAGAAATTTCAAATTTTAAATTTAAGCTTGAGAACCTCCGCGTGTTGCTTGGGGAGGTTTTAGCGGCTCTGAATGATTGTGACACGGTGGCAATCCCAGAGAAATTATGTAGGCTGGATAAATACTATGCGGTACCAGTGTGTACTGATGTTTTTCCTATACCAAAGAGGCTTACAGAGATTATTAGCAAGGAGTGGGATAGACCCGGTGTGCCTTTTTCCCCTCCTCTGATATTTAGAAAAATGTTCCCTATAGACGCCACCACACGAGACTTATGGCAGACGGTCCCTAAGGTGGAGGGAGCAGTTTCTACTTTAGCCAAGCGTACCACTATCCCGGTGGAGGATAGCTGTGCTTTCTCAGATCCAATGGATAAAAAATTAGAGGGTTACCTTAAGAAAATGTTTGTTCAACAAGGTTTTATATTACAGCCTCTTGCATGCATTGCGCCTGTCACTGCTGCAGCGGCATTCTGGTTTGAGTCTCTGGAAGAGGCGATTCGCACAGCACCATTGGATGAGTCTTTGAGCAAGATTAGAACCCTTAAGCTGGCTAATGCGTTTGTTTCGGATGCCGTAGTGCATTTAACCAAACTTACGGCTAAGAATTCCGGATTCGCCATACAGGCGCGCAGAGCGCTATGGCTTAAATCCTGGTCAGCAGATGTAACTTCTAAGTCTAAACTACTGAACATTCCTTTCAAAGGGCAGACCTTATTCGGGCCCGGCTTGAAGGAAATTATTGCTGACATTACTGGAGGTAAGGGCCACACCCTTCTTTAGGACAGGGCCAAATCAAAGGCCAAACAGTCTAATTTTCGTGCCTTTCGTAATCTCAAGGCAGGAGCAGCATCAACTTCCTCCGCTCCAAAACAGGAAGGAACTACTGCTCATTACAGACAGGGTTGGAAAGGCAACCAGTCATGGAACAAGGGCAAGCAGGCCAGAAAGCCTACTTCCGCCCCTAAGACAGCATGAAGACAGGGCCCCCTTTCTGGAAACGGATCTAGTGGGGGGCAGACTTTCTCTCTTTGCCCAGGCTTGGGCAAGAGATGTACAGGATCCCTGGACGTTGGAGATTATATCTCAGGGATACCTTCTGGATTTCAAAACTTCTCCTCCACAAGGGAGGTTTCATCTGTCAAGGTTATCAACAAACCTAGTAAAGAAAGAGGCATTTCTACAATGTGTACAAGACCTCTTAGTGATGGGAGTGATCCACCCAGTTCCGCGAACGGAACAGGGGCAAGGGTTTTATTCAAATCTGTTTGTGTTTCCCAAAAAAGAGGGACCCTTCAGACCAATCTTAGACTTAAAAATCTTAAACAAGTTCCTAAGGGTTCCATCGTTCAAGATGGAAACCATTCGGACCATCCTACCCATGATCCAAGAGGGTCAATATATGACCACAGTGGACTTAAAGGATGCCTACCTTCACATACCGATTCACAAAGATCATTATCGGTACCTAAGGTTTGCCTTTCTAGACAGGCATTACCAGTTTGTAGCTCTTCCCTTCGGGTTAGCTACGGCCCCGAGAATTTTTACAAAGGTTCTGGGCTCACTTCTGGCGGTGCTAAGACCACGAGGCATAGCGGTGGCTCCGTACCTAGACGACATTCTGATACAAGCGTCAAGTTTTCAAAATGCAAAGTCTCATACAGAGATAGTTCTAGCATTTCTGAGGTCGCATGGGTGGAAAGTGAACGTGGAAAAGAGTTCTCTGTTACCACTCACAAGGGTCCCTTTTCTAGGGACTCTTATAGATTCTGTAGAGATGAAAATTTACCTGACGGAGTCCAGGTTATCAAAGATTCTCAATGCTTGCCGTGTCCTTCACTCCATTCCAAGCCCATCAGTAGCTCAGTGCATGGAAGTAATCGGCTTAATGGTCGCGGCAATGGACATAGTGCCATTTCCGCGCCTACATCTCAGACCGCTGCAACTATGCATGCTAAGTCAATGGAACGGGGATTACTCAGATCTGTCCCCTTTGCTAAATCTGGACCAGGAGACCAGAGATTCTCTTCTCTGGTGGTTGTCACGGGTTCATCTGTCCAAAGGAATGACTTTTCGCAGACCAGATTGGACGATTGTAACAACAGATGCCAGCCTACTAGGCTGGGGAGCAGTCTGGAACTCCCTGAAGGATCAGGGATCGTGGACTCAGGAGGAGAAACTCCTCCCGATAAACATTCTAGAATTAAGAGCAATATTCAATGCTCTTCTAGCTTGGCCTCAGTTAGCAACACTGAGGTTCATCAGATTTCAGTCGGACAACATCACGACTGTGGCTTACATCAATCATCAAGGGGGAACCAGGAGTTCCCTAGCGATGTTGGAAGTCTCGAAGATAATTCGCTGGGCAGAGTCTCACTCTTGCCACCTGTCAGCGATCTACATCCCAGGCGTGGAGAACTGGGAGGCGGATTTTCTAAGTCGCCAGACTTTTCATCCGGGGGAGTGGGAACTTCACCCGGAGGTATTTGCTCAACTTATTCGTCGTTGGGGCAAACAGGATCTGGATCTCATGGCATCTCGCCAGAACGCCAAGCTTCCTTCTTACGGATCCAGGGACCCGGGAGCGGTGCTGGTAGATGCACTAGCAGCCCCTTGGGTTTTCAACATAGCTTATGTGTTTCCACCTTTTCCGTTGCGACCTCGACTGATTGCCAGGATCAAACAGGAAAGAGCATCGGTGATTCTGATAGCGCCTGCGTGGCCACGCAGGACCTGGTATGCAGACCTAGTGGACATGTCGTCCTGTCCACCATGGTCTCTACCCCTGAGGCAGGACCTTCTAATTCAGGGTCCTTTCAACCATCCAAACCTAATTTCTCTGAGGCTGACTGCTTTGAAATTGAACGCTTGATTCTATCAAAGCGTGGGTTTTCGGATTCGGTTATTGATACATTAATACAGGCTCGGAAACCTGTTACCAGAAAAATTTACCACAAGATATGGCGTAAATATTTATATTGGTGTGAATCCAAGAGTTACTCATGGAGTAAGGTTAGGATTCCTAGGATATTGTCTTTTCTAGAAGAGGGTTTAGAAAAGGACTTATCCGCTAGTTCACTAAAGGGACAGATTTCTGCTCTGTCTATTCTTTTACACAAGCGTCTGGCAGAGAATGCAGACGTCCAGGCTTTTTGTCAGGCTTTGGCTAGGATTAAGCCTGTGTTTAAAACTGTTGCTCCTCCGTGGAGCTTAAACTTGGTTCTTAAAGTTCTTCAGGGTGTTCCGTTTGAACCCCTTCATTCCATTGATATTAAGCTTTTATCTTGGAAAGTTCTGTTTTTGATGGCTATTTCCTCGGCTCGAAGAGTCTCTGAGTTATCTGCCTTACATTGTGATTCTCCTTATCTGATCTTTCATTCAGTCCTGCGTACTAAACCTGGGTTTTTACCTAAGGTTGTTTCTAACAGGAATATCAATCAAGAGATTGTTGTGCCATCATTATGTCCTAATCCTTCCTCAAAGAAGGAACGTCTTTTGCATAATCTAGACGTGGTCCGTGCCCTGAAGTTCTACTTACAGGCAACTAAAGATTTTCGACAAACTTCTTCTCTGTTTGTCGTTTACTCTGGACAGAGGAGAGGTCAAAAGGCTTCGGCTACCTCTCTCTCTTTTTGGCTTCGTAGCTTAATACGCTTAGCCTACGAGACTGCTGGACAGCAGCCTCCTGAAAAAATTACAGCTCATTCCACTAGAGCTGTGGCTTCCACCTGGGCCTTTAAGAATGAGGCCTCTGTTGAACAGATTTGCAAGGCTGCAACTTGGTCTTCACTTCATACTTTTTCCAAATTTTACAAATTTGACACTTTTGCTTCTTCGGAGGCTGTTTTTGGGAGAAAGGTTCTACAGGCAGTGGTTCCTTCTGTTTAATGTTCCTGCCTTGTCCCTCCCATCATCCGTGTACTTTAGCTTTGGTATTGGTATCCCATAAGTAATGGATGACCCGTGGACTGAACACACTTAACAAGAGAAAACATAATTTATGCTTACATGATAAATTTATTTCTCTTGTAGTGTGTTCAGTCCACGGCCCGCCCTGTCTTTTTTTGAGGCAGGTTCTAAATTTTAAATTATAACTCCAGTCACCACTGCACCCTATAGTTTCTCCTTTCTTGTCTTGTTTCGGTCGAATGACTGGATATGACATGTGAGGGGAGGAGCTATATAGCAGCTCTGCTTGGGTGATCCTCTTGCAACTTCCTGTTGGGAAGGAGAATATATCCCATAAGTAATGGATGACCCGTGGACTGAACACACTACAAGAGAAATAAATTTATCAGGTAAGCATAAATTATGTTTTTTTCCAGTCACGTGACTGCTATTGAAAAGCATTGAGAAGCAGTGCATTTATTAAAATCGCCAGTAGGTGGAGCTGTCCGCTTGTATTGCAGCAAAGCCAAGCAAGCTGAAATTAATCAGTTTAACAAGACCTGAGCTATTGAGCAGATTTCAAAGGAACACGATCTTCCTGTCTATAACTCAGTCCAGATTGGAATGCATAGAAAAAACTGTTTGCAGAAAAATGCAAGTGAAGTCTGTGTTTTGTGATTATTTTATTATGTTTATAATGCTGTTTAGCAAATGTTTTTGTTCATTTAACTTAGTTTAATTATATATTCTGTGTTGTGTGATTATTTTATTAGGTTTATAATGCTGTCTAGCATTTAACGTCTTTATTTCAAAGTTTTTAAAATAATGTATAAGGTGTAACTTATGACAATTTTGAGAGGGGCCTGGAACCTAACCCCCTCACTTCCCATTGGCTTACATTATAAACTGGGTTTCAATTTACAACGGTTTCGATTTACAACCATTCCTTCTGGAACCTAACCCGGCGTAAACTGAGGGCTACATGTATATATATTGGGTATTATCCTCTGGTTTTGAGAGTAACTATTTAGTATTTAGAACCTTTTTAGATTATTTTGTGATCTACCAAAACTAATTTCTGCTTGTGTTGCGTCTTTGTTCTTTTTTTTTTTTTTTTTCTTTTTTTTTTTTTTGTATTTAAAGCAAACCATTTTTTATTATTTTGTATTCTTTTAAATTGCTTTTTTCAAATTGACCTTAAGGGATCGTTCATCTTATCTAGGAAATCTTGCTAGCACCTTGGGACAGCATAAAGGACCGATATTCGCACTGAAATGGAACAAAAAAGGAAACTTCATTTTAAGTGCAGGCGTAGATAAGGTAATAAGTTCTTCCATAGCAAACAATATGTTGCACAATAAAATATTTTAACCCCTTTGCTGCTAATCCATTTACACACATTTGCTATAGCCTTTTCTAACTGTTTGCACTCATTTCATTTAAACAATAATTTCAGCGCTTTATTTGTTAACACAGAACATTCATATGTTTTTTTTGTTTTGTTTTTATCACATACCTTTAAAAAATAGTATGGAGAAATACCCAACAATGTAAAAAAAAAAGCAGCAAACACAGAATTCACAAAAAAGTGACTTGTACTTTCTTAGAGCATACATAGTAAACATTAGCAGGAGTGTCATTATTTCCCAAATATTTCATTGTTTTCCCCTTAATTTGTTTTCACAGACTTGTTATACCCTTTGAAAAGTGTCAAATATATGGTGAAATTGCTTCTTTTTAGGTTTATTTTTTAAATAAAAAATGGGCTGAGCTTACCGGGAGTGCAGACCTGCTTATCTTATTCCTCAAACACAAAGACTTCTAATGTTATCATAAAGACCAGTACTTAGAGAGAGCAATAAAAAATGAACACTTTAGTACACATCTCTCCCACCCCCACTTGTTGCATGATTGCAACTGCTGCTTCTTGTTAACATAGCTTTTCTGTACCCATTGCTGCTTATATTTTTAGTATAGGTTGTAGCTTTAACAGGCAAAAGCATCTATTTCAAGCAACAAAATAAAGTTACATTAGCTATTTGTAAAAATAAATCAAAGTTAATACACTTCGCCAGGTACAATGGGTCATTATAACCACAGCTCACTTTCCCTTTAACGCCTTTTAACATGTCTGTGCTTGTACTGCTTTACAAACTCACTCAACATAGTAACAATCACTTTAAATGATTTTTTTTAAAAAAATCACTAAGCATAACAAAACAAGAATATATCAGCCCTAATATTAACATTTTCACAAATTGCGTTGCTGTCAAGTGATCATTACCCTTACAGACACTTGACAGCTATATGGGGATGAAACCTTTTATTTCAATTGTGGGACATCTACATTCAAATGAGTGTATTTATCATTGTCAATCACCAGACAGCTTTGCAGACACAGGACCACTAGTTTGAAAGAACAGCATTACATTTAACACATGGGTTCTTATTTATTTGTTTATCTATATGAATCTATCAAGGTGAACAATGTTGCTGCTTTATCCACAATTCCTATATGTTAAATACATTATGTATTTGTCATTAGTAGGCAATTGCCATAAAATGTCAAAGTATGACTAACCCTTCTTTACAAAATGGATTGGCAGTTACTTCCCTTCTGCCTAATTGGGGTGGGATGGTCGCATGCACCTCTAATTTGCAGGTGATCCTCATTCAAAGAGAAGAATTCACTCATTCTCTTCTAAATTAGGCGGAGATAGGGATATGCAATAGCCCCCTCCATTGTTAAACTGTTGACCACTGTGCTAACTGATTTTTTTTTTTTTTAAAGAAAAAAAAAAGCTTGTTGTCTTTCATAGTTAAGCAGTTAAGGACATTTTAGTAAATTTTATTGCTAAAGGTAGACTTGTTAAAATCAGTGTGATTACCAACAACTTACAGAATGCAAGTATTTCTTTGCCTTTTATTACAGGAGGTTGGCAGAGAAGTGTCGGAAGATTCGGTTTAGTCTCTTATGGGGAGTAGTACTCTTCGGAATGGGACTGGAGTTTTAAGTAGTCCTGTCAGCCTCTCAGTGAGAGCATGGATGAAAGTTAGAGTCCGGAGATGCAGAGAGAGTCTTTCTGCGAAACCATCCCGTCTCATATTAACAGCTCCATAGGCAATCAGCGTTGATGAGTTTTGCTGCCTGCTTTCTTCACTCAAGTCCATGTCAGAAACGATGCTACTATCTGTCACACTTGATGGACCTTGTTCTTCTTCCACGGTGTAGATTCCGGTAAGATCATTTCATTTTACTTTCAGTATGAGAATGTAATATAAATGAATAAGTCAGGGTCTCAGTGGGACTCCTTTTATCTTATGGAATCAAGGGTTAATATCTCCTGAGGTAGGTTATTGAACAGGGGGGACTTTAATCATATTAATGTTATTCTGTCTGCTGATGTGTAGTGATGCTTGGGCTCATGGCTATTTCGGAACATAACAGCCTTTTTTGTCAGGTTGCACGGTCCTTGTGGACTGGCACACTTTTCTTTGGCCTGCACGGTGCACCTTGGGACCGGGCATGGTCACGTTTCTGTTCTCCATTTCCGTATCCCTGACCGTGTGGCTTTGGAGAGAGTCTGTTTCGCTAGTTGTCTGGGTCATAGGAGGTGATGAGTGCCCCAGCTATTGGGGGTGTAAGGTGCTGTTTATTTTTTAGCCATAATTTCAATCACCAAGTTATGGAGGATTCTGATTTTGTGGAGACGGATGTCTCTGATTCAGATTCTACTTCTTGCGAAGAATATGAAATGGCCCGGGTAATCCATGCCCATCAGTTATGTTCCGAATGCCGCTTTAGAGTGCTCTTTTCTCCCGAATCGGGGAACTTAGACTCCGCCGAGCCATCCGCCCCTGAGGATTCCATATCCCGCCAGACGCGCGCCCTGAACCTTCTTTTGCTACGCAAGCAGGTGTCCCAAATGCCGTTACCCCTTCTCCGGAAGGCGGCTTGTTTCCTCCAGAAGTTACGGAACGGTTCCCCATGGCCATATCTATCCTCAGGCATGGGATTGTTTGGTTCAGATCAGCCTTCTGGGGAAGCGGTTTCCTCTGAGGCTTCAGGGGTCCAACCCTCAGGGACGAGGGTCATCAGTTGCCCCGGCGGAGGTAAATCTTGCTTTTTCTTATAGACTGGAGCGCCTTCGTGTCCTACTGAGGCATGTTTTGGCAGTGCTGGAGGATTCCAGTCCTAATGAGTCAATGGATCCTCGGTCTTCCGTTCCAGACGGCAAGCTGGTTTAGACGAATGGGGATGAAGTCAATCTCCTTGTCTCCATTTTCCTTTTTTTGGTATCTTTTTGAGGAGCTCATGTCTGTTATAGTTTTTCCTTTTGGAAAACATTTCTTTTCTGGAATTTGAAACTAGCCATTTTGTGGTCGCTTTAGCAGTTCCGCGGAAGTTAAATAAGAAGTGTTAAGACATTATGTCTATGGTTTCTCTTGTTAAGTGTATCCAGTCCACGGATCATCCATTACTTGTGGGATATTCTCCTTCCCAACAGGAAGTTGCAAGAGGATCACCCACAGCAGAGCTGCTATATAGCTCCTCCCCTCACTGCCATATCCAGTCATTCTCTTGCAACTCTCAACAAAGATGACGTAGTAAGAGGAGAGTGGAGTATTATAGTTAGTTTTTTAACTTCAATCAAAAGTTTGTTATTTTTAAATGGTACCGGAGTGTACTGTTTCATCTCAGGCAGCATTAGAAGAAGAATCTGCCTGTGATTTCTATGATCTTAGCAGAAGTAACTAAGATCCTTTGCTGTTCTCACATATTCTGAGGAGTGGGGTAACTTCAGAGGGGGAATAGCGTGCAGGTTTTCCTGTAATAAGGTATGTGCAGTTAACATATTTCTAGGGATGGAATTTGCTAGATAAATGCTGCTGATACCGGATTAATGTAAGTTAAGCCTTAAATGCAGTGATAGTGACTGGTATCAGGCTTATTAACAGAGATACATACTCTTATAAAAGTGTAATATAAAACATTTGCTATCATGTTAATCGGTTTTATATATGTTTGGTGACAAAACTTATTGGGGCCTAGTTTTTTTTTTCCACATGGCTGGCTTGATTTTTGCCTAGTAACAGGCTTTCCACTGTTGCAATATGAGTGGGAAGGGCCTATTTTAGTGCTTTTCTGTGTAGCTAAAAATACTGACAGAGACATTCAGCTTCCCTCTGCATGATACAGGACATCTCTGAAGGGCTCAGAAGGCTTCAAAGTCGTGTTTGAGGAGAGTAACAATCACAGTAGACTGTGACAGTTGTTGTGAATGTGTTTAAAAAACGTTTTTGTCATTATTTATTATTCTGTTTTTGTTATTAAGGGGTTAATCATCCATTTGCAAGTGGGTGCAATGCTCTGCTGACTTGTTACATACACTGTAAAAAATTTTGTTAGTGTAACTGACTTTTTTCACTGTTATTTCAAATTTTGTCAAAGTTTGTTTCTCTTAAAGGCACAGTAACGTGTTTTTATATTGCTTGTTAACTTACTTTAAAGTGTTTTCCAAGCTTGCTAGTCTCATTGCTAGTCTGTACAAACATGTCTGAAACAGAGGATACTTGTTCATTATGTTTAAAAGCCATTGTGGAACCCCATAGGAGAATGTGCACTAAATGTATTGATTTCACCTTAAACAGTAAAGGTCAGTCTTTATCTATAAAAGAATTGTCACCAGAGGGGTCTGTCGAGGGGGAAGTTATGCCGACTAACTCTCCCCACGTGTCGGACCCTTCGCCTCCCGCTCAAGGGACGCACGCTAATATGACGCCAAATACATCAGGGACGCCCATAGCGATTACTTTGCAGGACATGGCTGCAATCATGAATAATACCCTGTCAGAGGTATTATCCAGATTGCCTGAATTGAGGGGCAAGCGCGATAGCTCTGGGGTTAGACGAGATACAGAGCGCGTAGATGTTGTAAGAGCCATGTCTGATACTGCGTCACAATATGCAGAACCTGAGGACGGAGAGCTTCAGTCTGTGGGTGACGTCTCTGAATCGGGGAGACCTGATTCAGAGATTTCTAATTTTAAATTTAAGCTTGAGAACCTCCGTGTATTGCTTGGGGAGGTATTAGATGCTCTGAATAACTGTGACACAATTGTAGTGCCAGAGAAATTGTGTAGGCTGGATAAATACTATGCAGTGCCGGTGAGTACTGATGTTTTTCCAATACCTAAAAGGCTTAGAGAAATTATTAGTAAGGAGTGGGATAGGCCCGGTGTGCCCTTTTCCCCACCTCCTATATTTAGAAAAATGTTTCCAATAGATGCAACTACACGGGACTTATGGCAGACTGTCCCTAAGGTGGAGGGAGCAGTTTCTACTTTAGCAAAGCGTACCACTATCCCGGTTCAGGACAGTTGTGCTTTTTCAGATCCAATGGATAAAAAATTAGTGGGTTACCTTAAGAAAATGTTTATTCAACAAGGTTTTATTTTACAGCCCCTTGCATGCATTGCGCCTGTCACTGCAGTGGCGGCATTCTGGTTTGAGGCCCTGGAAGAGGCCATCCATACAGCTCCATTGACTGAAATTGTTGACAAGCTTAGAACTCTTAAGCTAGCTAACTCATTTGTTTCTGATGCCATTGTTCATTTGACTAAACTAACGGCTAAGAATTCCGGATTCGCCATCCAGGCGCGTAGGGCGCTATGGCTCAAATCCTGGTCAGCTGATGTGACTTCAAAGTCTAAATTACTCAACATTCCTTTCAAGGGGCAGACCTTATTTGGGCCTGGTTTGAAAGAAGTTATTGCTGACATTACTGGAGGTAAGGGTCATACCCTTCCTCAGGACACTGCCAAATCAAAGGCCAAACAGTCTAATTTTTGTGCCTTTCGAAATTTCAAGGCAGGTGCAGCATCAACTTCCTCTGCTTCAAAACAAGAGGGAACTTTTGCTCAATCCAAGCAGGCCTGGAAACCTAACCAGTCCTGGAACAAGGGCAAGCAGGCCAGAAAGCCTGCTGCTGCCTCCATGACAGCATGAAGGAGCGCCCCCCTATCCGACAACGGATCTAGTAGGGGACAGACTCTCTCTCTTCGCCCAGGCGTGGGCAAGAGATGTTCAGGATCCCTGGGCGTTGGAGATCATATCTCAGGGATATCTTCTGGACTTCAAAGCTTCTCCTCTACAAGGGAGATTTCACCTTTCAAGATTATCTGCAAACCAGATAAAGAAAGAGGCATTCCTAAGCTGCGTACAAGATCTCCTTGTAATGGGAGTGATCCATCCGGTTCCGCGGACGGAACAAGGACAGGGGTTTTTTTCAAATCTGTTTGTGGTTCCCAAAAAAGAGGGAACCTTCAGACCAATTTTAAATTTAAAGATCCTAAACAAATTCCTCAGAGTTCCGTCATTCAAGATGGAAACTATTCAAACCATTTTACCCATGATCCAAGAGGGTCAGTACATGACCACAGTGGACTTAAAGGATGCCTACCTTCACATTCCGATTCACAAGAATCATCATCCGTTCCTGTGGTTTGCCTTTCTAGACAGGCATTACCAATTTGTAGCTCTTCCATTCGGGTTAGCTACAGCCCCAAGAATTTTTACAAAGGTTCTGGGCTCACTTCTGGGGGTCCTAAGACCGCGAGGCATAGCGGTGGCTCCTTACCTGGACGATATCCTGATACAGGCGTCAAGCTTTCAAATTGCCAAATCTCATACAGAGATAGTTCTGGCATTCCTGAGGTCGCATGGGTGGAAAGTGAACGAAGAAAAGAGTTCTCTATCTCCTCTCACGAGGGTTTCCTTCCTAGGGACTCTAATAGATTCTGTAGAAATGAAAATTTACCTGACGGAGTCCAGGTTATCAAAACTTCTAAATGCTTGCCGTGTTCTTCACTCCATTCCGCGCCCCACGGTGGCTCAGTGCATGGAAGTAATCGGCTTAATGGTAGCGTCGATGGACATAGTGCCATTCTCGCGCCTGCATCTCAGACCGCTGCAATTATGCATGCTCAGTTAGTGGAATGGGGATTACACAGATTTGTCCCCTCTACTAAATCTGGATCAGGAAACCAGAGATTCTCTTCTCTGGTGGTTATCTCGGGCCCATCTGTCCAAGGGTATGACCTTTCGCAGACCAGATTGGACAATTGTAACAACAGATGCCAGCCTTCTAGGTTGGGGTGCAGTCTGGAACTCCCTGAAGGCTCAGGGTTCATTGACTCAGGAGGAGAAACTCCTCCCAATAAATATTCTGGAGTTAAGAGCAATATTCAATGCTCTTCTGGCTTGGCCTCAGCTAGCAACACTGAGGTTCATCAGATTTCAGTCGGACAACATCACGACTGTGGCTTACATCAACCATCAAGGGGGAACCAGGAGTTCCCTAGCGATGTCAGAAGTCTCCAAGATATTTCGCTGGGCAGAGACTCACTTTTGCCACCTGTCAGCGATCCATATCCCAGGTGTAGAGAACTGGGAGGCGGATTTTCTAAGTCGTCAGACTTTTCATCCGGGGGAATGGGAACTCCATCCGGAGGTGTTTGCTCAATTGGTTCTCCGTTGGGGCAAACCAGAATTGGATCTCATGGCATCTCGCCAGAACGCCAAGCTTCCTTGTTACGGATCCAGGTCCAGGGACCCAGAAGCGGCACTGATAGATGCTCTAGCAGCGCCTTGGTTCTTCAACCTGGCTTATGTGTTTCCACCGTTTCCTCTGCTCCCTCGTCTGATTGCCAAAATCAAACAGGAAAGAGCATCGGTGATATTGATAGCGCCTGCGTGGCCACGCAGGACCTGGTATGCAGACCTAGTGGACATGTCATCCTTTCCACCATGGACTCTGCCTCTGAGACAAGACCTTCTAATACAAGGTCCTTTCAATCATCCGAATCTACTTTCTCTGAGACTGACTGCATGGAGATTGAACGCTTGGTCCTATCAATGCGTGGCTTCTCTGAGTCAGTAATTGATACCTTAATACAGGCACGAAAGCCTGTCACCAGGAAAATTTACCACAAGATATGGCGTAAATATCTTCATTGGTGTGAATCCAAGAATTACTCATGGAGTAGGGTTAGGATTCCTAGGATATTGTCCTTCCTCCAAGAGGGTTTGGACAAAGGATTATCAGCTAGTTCTTTAAAGGGACAGATTTCTGCTCTGTCTATTCTTTTACACAAGCGTCTGGCAGAAGTTCCAGACATTCAGGCATTTTGTCAGGCTTTAGTTAGAATTAAGCCTGTGTTTAAACCTGTTGCTCCTCCATGGAGCTTAAACTTGGTTCTTAAAGTTCTTCAAGGGGTTCCGTTTGAACCCCTTCATTCTATTGATCTCAAACTTCTTTCATGGAAAGTTCTTTTTCTGATGGCTATTTCCTCGGCTCGAAGAGTCTCGGAGTTATCTGCCTTACATTGTGATTCTCCTTATCTGATCTTTCATTCAGATAAAGTTGTTCTGCGTACAAAACCTGGGTTTTTACCTAAGGTGGTTTCTAACAAGAATATCAATCAAGAGATTGTTGTTCCATCATTATGTCCTAATCCTTCTTCAAAGAAGGAACGTCTTTTGCATAATCTAGACGTACTCCGTGCCTTGAAGTTTTACTTACAGGCTACTAAAGATTTTCTCCAAACATCTAACCTGTTTGTTGTTTACTCTGGACAGAGGAGAGGTCAGAAGGCCTCGGCAACCTCTCTCTTTCTTTTTGGCTTCGGAGTATAATCCGTTTAGCCTATGAGACTGCTGGACAGCAGCCTCCTGAAAGGATTACAGCTCATTCTACTAGAGCTGTGGCTTCCACCTGGGCCTTTAAAAATGAGGCCTCTGTTGAACAGATTTGCAAGGCTGCAACTTGGTCTTCCCTTCATTCTTTTTCCAAATTTTACAAATTTGATACTTTTGCTTCTTCGGAGGCTGTTTTTGGGAGGTTCTACAGGCAGTGGTTCCTTCCGTTTAAGTTCCTGCCTTGTCCCTCCCATCATCCGTGTACTTTAGCTTTGGTATTGGTATCCCACAAGTAATGAATGATCCGTGGACTGGATACACTTAACAAGAGAAAACATAATTTATGCTTACCTGATAAATTTATTTCTCTTGTAGTGTATCCAGTCCACGGCCCGCCCTGTCCTTTTCAGGCAGGTCTAAATTTTAATTAAACTACAGTCAACACTGCACCCTATGGTTTCTCCTTTCTCGGCTTGTTTCGGTCGAATGACTGGATATGGCAGTGAGGGGAGGAGCTATATAGCAGCTCTGCTGTGGGTGATCCTCTTGCAACTTCCTGTTGGGAAGGAGAATATCCCACAAGTAATGGATGATCCGTGGACTGGATACACTACAAGAGAAATAAATTTATCAGGTAAGCATAAATTATGTTTTTGTCTATCCCTACTAGGGCTTCGACTTTTCTGTGGCCTTGGACAGTTCTGATGTGCCCTAAGAATCAGGCTGGTCCTGGTCGGGCACTAGTTTCTCTTTTTAAGTGTATCCAGTCCACGGATCATCCATTACTTGTTGGATTTTCTCCTTCCCAACAGGAAGTTGCAAGAGGATCACCCACAGCAGAGCTGCTATATAGCTCCTCCCCTCACTGCCATATCCAGTCATTCTCTTGCAACTCTCAACAAAGATGGACGTAGTAAGAGGAGAGTGGTGTATTATAGTTAGTTTTTTAACTTCAATCAAAAGTTTATTTCTCTTGTTAAGTGTGTTCAGTCCACGGGTCATCCATTACTTATGGGATATATTCTCCTTCCCAACAGGAAGTTGCAAGAGGATCACCCAAGCAGAGCTGCTATATAGCTCCACCCCTCACATGTCATATCCAGTCATTCTCTTGCAAGTCTCAACAAAGGAGGTTGTGAGAGGAGATAGGAGTAACATCAAAAGTTTATTATTTTAAAATAGCACCGGAATGTGCTGTTTGTTCTCTCAGGCAGTATTTAGAAGAAGAATCTGCCTGCGTTTTTTCTATGATCTTAGCAGACGTAACTAAGATCCACTGGCTGTTCTCGCACATTCTGAGGAGTGGGGTAACTTCAGAGAAGGGAATAGCATGCGGGGTCCCCCGCAAATGAGGTATGTGCAGTAAAATATTTTCTAGGAATGGAATTGACTATGAAAACACTGCTGTTACCCATATGACGTAAGTACAGCCTTTAATGCAGTAGTAGCGACTGGTATCAGGCTGATAAATGTATGCGCAGTTGAGTTATTTTCTAGGGACTAGAATTTAACTTTAAATACTGTTAGTACTGAAATAAATGTATGAGCCTTAACTGCAGTAGAAGCGACTGGTAGCCGGCTTAGTGATAACTTTGCATAACACTGGAAAGTTGTTTTTTAAAACGTTTACTGGCATGTTATTCGTTTTGTGAGGTACTTTGGTGATAAATCTTTTTGGGCATGATTTTTTTCCACATGGCTAACGTATATTTCTGCATAGACACCGTTATATCAGGTGTCCCACTGTTGTGATATGAGTGGGAGGGACCTTTTTTTAGCGCCTTGTTGCGCAGTTAAAATTCTAGCACAGTCTTCCTGCTTCTTCCTCTTTGATCCAGGACGTCTCCAGAGAGCTCAGGGGTCTTCAAAATTCATTTTTGAGGGAGGTAATCTGTCACAGCAGACCTGTGACAGTGTGTTTGACTGTGAGAAAAGCGTTAAATCTTAAATTGATTATCCGTTTTGGTTATTGAGGGGTTAATCATCCTTTTGCTAATGGTTGCAATCCTCTGCTAATTTCATACATTTACTGTTTAAAATTGGTTGCTATAACCGTATTAGTTCATTGTTATTTCAACTGTGACAGTTTTTTTTTGTGTTTTTAAAAGCGCTGCAGCGTTTTTTATATTGCTTGTAAACTTATTGAAAGAAATTTCCAAGCTTGATAGCTTCATTGCTAGTCTGTTTAAACATGTCTGACACAGATGAATCTGCTTGCTCATTATGTTTAAAGGCCAATGTGGAGCCCAATAGAAATATGTGTACCAATTGTATTGATGTTACTTTAAATAAAAGTCTGTCTTTACCGGTAAAGAAATTATCACCAGACAACGAGGGGGAAGTTATGCCGCCTAACTCTCCTCACGTGTCAGTACCTTCGCCTCCCGCTCAGGAGGTGCGTGAGATTGTGGCGCCAAGCACATCAAGGCACTTACAAATCACTTTACAAGATATGGCTAATGTTATGAAAGAAGTATTATCTAATTTGCCTGAGTTAAGAGGCAAGTGCGATAGCTCTGGGTTAAGGACAGAGCGCGCTGATGATATGAGGGCCATGTCTGACACTGCGTCACAATTTGCATAACATGAGGACGGAGAGATTCATTCTGTGGGTGACGGATCTGATCCAGGGAGACCGGATTCAGAAATATCAAATTTTAAATTTAAGCTTGAGAACCTCCGTGTATTACTAGGGGAGGTATTAGCGGCTCTGAATGATTGCGACACGGTTGCAATCCCAGAGAAATTATGTAGGCTGGATAAATACTATGCGGTACCGGTGTGTACTGACGTTTTTCCTATACCTAAAAGGCTTACAGAGATTATTAACAAGGAGTGGGATAAACCCGGTGTGCCTTTTCCCCCCCCCCCCCCGATATTTAGAAAAATGTTCCCAATAGACGCCACCACACGAGACTTATGGCAGACGGTCCCTAAGGTGGAGGGAGCAGTTTCTACTTTAGCCAAGCGTACCACTATTCTGGTGGAGGATAGTTGTGCTTTCTCAGATCCAATGGATAAAAAATTAGAAGGTTAGCTTAAGAAAATGTTTGTTCAACAAGGTTTTATATTACAGCCCCTTGCATGGATTGCGCCCGTCACTGCTGCAGCGGCTTTCTGGTTTGAGTCTCTGGAAGAGGCTATTCGCACAGCACCATTGGATGAGACTTTGAACAAGCTTAAAGCCCTTAAGCTAGCTAATGCATTTGTTTCGGATGCCGTTGTGCATTTAACCAAACTAACGGCTAAGAACTCCGGATTCGCCATTCAGGCGCGCAGAGCGCTATAGCTTAAATCCTGGTCAGCAGATGTAACTTCTAAATCTAAATTGCTTAATATTCCTTTCAAAGGGCAAACCTTATTCGGGCCCGGCTTGAAGGAGATTATTGCTGACATTACTGGAGGTAAGGGTCACACCCTTCCTCAGGACAGGGCCAAATCAAAGGCCAAACGGTCTAGTTTTCGTGCCTTTTGTAATTTCAAGGCAGGAGCAGCATCAACTTCCTCCGCTCCAAAACAGGAAGGAACTGCTGCTCGTTACAGACAGGGTTGGAAGAGCAACCAGTCCTGGAACAAGGGCAAGCAGGCCAGAAAGCCTACTTCTGCCCCTAAGACAGCATGAAGAGAGGGCCCCCTATCCGGAAACGGATCTAGTGGGGGGCAGACTTTCTCTCTTCGCCCAGGCTTGGGCAAGAGATGTCCAGGATCCCTGGGCGTTGGAGATTATATCTCAGGTATACCTTCTGGACTTCAAAGCTTCTCCTCCACAAGGGAGATTTCATCTTTCAAGGTTGTCGGCAAACCAAATAAAGAAAGAGGCTTTTCTTCACTGTGTACAAGACCTCCTAGTAATAGGGGTGATCCACCCAGTTCCGCGGACGGAACAAGGGCAAGGATTTTACTCAAATCTGTTTGTGGTTCCCAAGAAAGAGGGAATCTTCAGACCAATCTTGGACCTAAAAATCTTAAACAAATTCCTAAGAGTTCCATCATTCAAAATGGAGACTATTCAAACCATCCTACCCATGATCCAAGAGGGTCAGTATATGACCACAGTGGACTTAAAGGATGCCTACCTTCACATACCGATTCACAAAGATCATTATCGGTACCTAAGGTTTGCCTTTCTAGACAGGCATTACCAGTTTGTAGCTCTTCCCTTCGGGTTAGCTACGGCCCCGAGAATTTTTACAAAGGTTCTGGGCTCGCTTCTGGCGGTACTAAGACCGCGAGGCATAGCGGTGGCTCCGTACCTAGACGACATTCTGATACAAGCGTCAAGTTTTCAAAATGCAAAGTCTCATACAGAGATAGTTCTAGCATTTCTGAGGTCGCATGGGTGGAAAGTGAACATGGAAAAGAGTTCTCTGTTACCACTCACAAGGGTTCCCTTTCTAGGGACTCTTATAGATTCTGTAGAGATGAAGATTTATCTGACGGAGTCCAGGTTATCAAAAATCCTAAATGCTTGCCGTGTCCTTCATTCCATTCCAAGCCCATCAGTAGCTCAGTGCATGGAAGTAATCGGCTTAATGGTCGCGGCAATGGACATAGTGCCATTTGCGCGCCTGCATCTCAGACCGCTGCAATTATGCATGCTGAGTCAGTGAAATGGGGATTACTCAGATCTGTCCCCTTTACTAAATCTGGACCAGGCGGCCAGAGATTCTCTTCTCTGGTGGTTGTCTCGGATTCATCTGTCCAAGGGAATTACTTTTCGCAGACCAGATTGGACGATTGTAACAACAAATGCCAGCCTTCTAGGCTGGGGCGCAGTCTGGAATTCCCTGAAGGCTCAGGGATCATGGACTCAGGAGGAGAAACTCCTTCCAATAAACATTCTGGAATTAAGAGCGATATTCAATGCTCTTCTAGCTTGGCCTCAGTTAGCAACACTGAGGTTCATCAGATTTCAGTCGGACAACATCACGACTGTGGCTTACATCAATCATCAAGGGGGAACCAGGAGTTCCCTAGCGATGTTAGAAGTCTCAAAGATAATTCGCTGGGCAGAGTCTCACTCTTGCCATCTGTCAGCGATCTACATCCCAGGCGTGGAGAACTGGGAGGCGGACTTTCTAAGCCGCCAGACCTTTCACCCGGGGGAGTGGGAACTTCACCCGGAGGTATTTGCTCAACTGATTCTTCGTTGGGGCGAACCGGAACTGGATCTCATGGCTTCTCGCCAGAACGCCAAGCTTCCTTGTTACGGATCCAGGTCCAGGGACCCGGGAGTGGTGCTGGTAGATGCACTAGCAGCCCCTTGGGTTTTCAACATGGCTTATGTGTTCCCACCGTTTCCGTTGCTGCCTCGTCTGATTGCCAGGATCAAACAGGAGAGAGCATCGGTGATTCTGATAGCGCCTGCGTGGCCACGCAGGACCTGGTATGCAGACCTAGTGGACATGTCGTCCTGTCCACCATGGTCTCTGCCTCTGAGGCAGGACCTTCTACTTCAGGGTCCTTTCAACCATCCAAGCCTAATTTCTTTGAGGCTGACTGCATGGAGATTCAACGCTTGATTCTATCAAAGCGTGGTTTCTCGGAGTCGGTTATTGATACATTGATACAGGCTCGGAAACCGGTTACCAGAAAAATTTACCATAAAATATGGCGTAAATATTTACATTGGTGTGAATCCAAGAGTTACTCATGGAGTAAGGTTAGGATTCCTAGGATATTGTCTTTTCTACAAGAGGGTTTAGAAAAGGGTTTATCCGCTAGTTCGTTAAAGGGACAGATTTCTGCTCTGTCTATTCTTTTTCACAAACGTCTGGCAGAGAACCCAGACGTCCAGGCTTTGGCTAGGATTAAGCCTGTGTTTAAAACTGTTGCTCCCCCGTGGAGCTTAAACTTGGTTCTTAAAGTTCTTCAGGGTGTTCCGTTTGAACCCCTTCATTCCATTGATATTAAGCTTTTATCTTGGAAAGTTCTGTTTTTGATGGCTATTTCCTCGGCTCGAAGAGTCTCGGAGTTATCTGCCTTACATTGTGATTCTCCTTATCTGATTTTTCATTCAGACAAGGTAGTTTTGTGTACTAAACCTGGGTTTTTACCTAAGGTTGTTTCTAATTGGAATATCAATCAGGAGATTGTTGTTCCATCATTATGTCCTAACCCTTCTTCAAAGAAGGAACGTCTTTTGCATAATCTGGACGTAGTCCGTGCCCTGAAGTTCTACTTACAGGCAACTAAGGATTTTCGGCAAACTTCTTCTCTGTCGTTTATTCTGGACAGAGGAGAGGTCAAAAGGCTTCGGCCACCTCTCTCTCTTTTTGGCTTCGTAGCATAATAAGTTTAGCCTATGAGACTGCTGGACAGCAGCCCCCTGAAAGAATTACAGCTCATTCCACTAGAGCTGTGGCTTCCACCTGGGCCTTTAAGAATGAGGCCTCTGTTGAACAGATTTGCAAGGCTGCAACTTGGTCTTCACTTCATACCTTTTCAAAATTTTACAAATTTGACACTTTTGCTTCTTCGGAGGCTGTTTTTGGGAGAAAAGTTCTACAGGCAGTGGTTCCTTCTGTTTAAAGTTCCTGCCTTGTCCCTCCCATCATCCGTGTACTTTAGCTTTGGTATTGGTATCCCATAAGTAATGGATGACCCGTGGACTGAACACACTTAACAAGAGAAAACATAATTTATGCTTACCTGATAAATTTATTTCTCTTGTAGTGTGTTCAGTCCATGGCCCGCCCTGTCTTTTTTTGAGGCAGGTTCTAAATTTTAATTAAAACTCCAGTCACCACTGCACCCTATAGTTTCTCCTTTCTCGTCTTGTTTCGGTCGAATGACTGGATATGACATGTGAGGGGTGGAGCTATATAGCAGCTCTGCTTGGGTGATCCTCTTGCAACTTCCTGTTGGGAAGGAGAATTTATCCCATAAGTAATGGATGACCGTGGACTGAACACACTACAAGAGAAATAAATTTATCAGGTAAGCATAAATTATGTTTTTTAAATGGTACCGGAGTGTACTGTTTCATCTCAGGCAGCATTAGAAGAAGAATCTGCCTGTGATTTCTATGATCTTAGCAGAAGTAACTAAGATCCACTGCCGTTCTCACATATTCTGAGGAGTGAGGTAACTTCAGAGGGGGAATGGCGTGCAGGTTTTCCTGCAATAAGGTATGTGCAGTTAACATATTTCTAGGGATGGAATTTGCTAGAAAAATGCTGCTGATACCGGATTAATGTAAGTTAAGCCTTAAATGCATTGATAGCGACTGGTATCAGGCTTAATAACAGAGATACACAGGCCCATTTATCAAGCTCCGTACGGAGCTTGAAGGGCCGTGTTTCTGGGGAGTCTTCAGACTCGCCAGAAACACAAGTTATGAAGCAGCGGTCTAAAGACCGCTGCTCCATAACCCTGTCCGCCTGCTCTGAGCAGGCGGACAGGAATCACCGGAAATCAACCCGATCGAATACGATCGGGTTGATTGACAGCTCCCTGCTGGCGGCCGATTGGCCGCGAGTCAGCAGGGTGCGGCGTTGCACCAGCAGCTCTTGTGAGCTGCTGGTGCAATGTTAAATGTGGAGAGCGTATTGCTCTCCGCATTTAGCGAGGTCTTGCGGACCTGATCCGCAGTGTCGGATCAGGTCCGCAAGCCCTTTGATATATGGGCCCCACATACTCTTATAAAAGTGTAATAAATTGTTTGCTGGCATGTTAATCGTTTTTATATATGTTTGATGACAAAAATTATTGGGGCCTATTTTTTTTTTTTCCACATGGCTGGCTTGATTTTTGCCTAGAAACAGTTTCCTGAGGCTTTCCACTGTTGTAATATGAGTGGGAGGGGCCTATTTTAGCGCTTTTCTGCGCAGATAGAATTACAGACTGAGACACTCAGCTTCCTTCTGCATGATACAGGACATCTCTGAAGGGCTCAAAAGTCGTGTTTGAGGAGGTTAACAACCACAGTAGACTGTGGCAGTTGTTGTGACTGTGTTTAAAAACGTTTTTGTCATTTATTATTCCGTTTTTGGTATTAAGGGGTTAATCATCCATTTGCAAGTGGGTGCAATGCTCTGCTGACTTGTTATATACACTGTAAAAATTTTGTTAGTGTAACTGCCTTTTTTTCACTGTTATTTCAAATTTTGTCAAAATTTGTTTCTCTTAAAGGCACAGTAACGTTTTTTATATTGCTTGTTAACTTGCTTTAAAGTGTTTTCCAAGCTTGCTAGTCTCATTGCTAGTCTGTACAAACATGTCTGAAACAGAGGATACTTGTTCATTATGTTTAAAAGCCATGGTGGAGCCCCATAGGAGAATGTGTACTAAATGTATTGATTTCACCTTAAACAGTAAAGATCAGTCTTTATCTATAAAAGAATTGTCACCTGAGGGGTCTGTCGAGGGGGAAGTTATGCCGACTAACTCTCCCCACGTGTCGGACCCTTCGCCTCCCGCTCAAGGGACGCTCGCTAATATGGCGCCAAGTACATCAGGGACGCCCATAGCGATTACTTTGCAGGACATGGCTGCAATCATGAATAATACCCTGTCAGAGTTATTATCCAGATTGCCTGAATTAAGAGGCAAGTGCGATAGCTCTGGGGTTAGACGAGATACAGAGAGCATAGATGCTGTAAGAGCCATGTCTGATACTGCGTCACAATATTCAGAACCCAAGGACGGAGAGCTTCAGTCTGTGGGTGACGTCTCTGAATCAGGGAGACCTGATTCAGAGATTTCTAATTTTAAATTTAAGCTTGAGAACCTCCGTGTATTGCTTGGGGAGTTATTAGCTGCTCTGAATGACTGTGACACAATTGCAGTACCAGAGAAATTGTGTAGGCTGGATAAATACTAGTATTATTATTATTATATATTATATAGTGCCGGTGAGTACTGATGTTTTTCCAATACCTAAAAGGCTTACAGAAATTATTAGTAAGGAGTGGGATAGACCCGATGTGCCCTTTTCCCCACCTCCTATATTTAGAAAAATGTTTCCAATAGATGCCACTACACGGGACTTATGGCAGACAGTCCCTAAGGTGGAGGGAGCAGTTTCTACTTTAGCAAAGCGTACTACTATCCCGGTTGATGATAGTTGTGCTTTTTCAGATCCAATGGATAAAAAATTAGAGGGTTACCTTAAGAAAATGTTTATTCAACAAGGTTTTATTTTACAGACCCTTGCATGCATTGCTCCTGTCACTGCTGCGGCGGCGCTCTGGTTTGAGGCCCTGGAAGAGGCCATCCATACAGCTCCATTGACTGAAATTATTGACAAGCTTAGAACTCTTAAGCTAGCTAACTCATTTGTTTCTGATGCCATTTTTCATTTGACTAAACTAACGGCTTCGCCATCCAGGCGCGTAGGGCGCTATGGCTCAAATCCTGGTCAGCTGATTTGACTTCAAATTACTCAACATTCCTTTCAAGGGGCAGACCTTATTCGGGCCTGGTTTGAAAGAAATTATTGCTGACATTACTGGAGGTAAGGGTCATACTCTTCCTCAGGACAGGGCCAAATCAAGGGCCAAACAGTCTAATTTTCGTGCCTTTCGAAATTACAAGACAGGTGCAGCATCAACTTCCTCTGCTTCAAAACAAGAGGGAACTTTTGCTCAATCCAAGCAGGCCTGGAAACCTAACCAGTCTTGGAACAAGGGCAAGCAGGCCAGAAAGCCTGCTGCTGCCTCCATGACAGCATGAAGGAACGGCCCCCTATCCGGCAACGGATCTAGCAGGGGGCAGACTCTCTCTCTTCGCCCAGGCGTGGGCAAGAGATGTTCAGGATCCCTGGGCATTGGAGATCATATCTCAGGGATATCTTCTGGACTTCAAAGCTTCTCCTCCACAAGGGAGATTTCACCTTTCAAGATTATCTGCAAACCAGATAAAGAAAGAGGCATTCCTAAGCTGCATACAAGACCTCTTTGTAATCGGAGTGATCCATCCAGTTCCGCGGACGGAACAAGGACAGGGGTTTTATTCAAATCTGTTTGTGGTTCCCAAAAAAGAGGGAACCTTCAGACCAATTTTGGATCTAAAGATCCTAGACAAATTCCTCAGAGTTCCGTCATTCAAGATGGAAACTATTCGAACCATTTTACCCATGATCCAAGAGGGTCAGTACATGACCACAGTGGACTTAAAGGATGCCTACCTTCACATTCCGATTCACAAGAATCATCATCGGTTCCTGAGGTTTGCCTTTCTAGACAGGCATTACCAATTTGTAGCTCTTCCATTCGGGTTGGCTACAGCCCCAAGAATTTTTACATAGGTTCTGGGCTCACTTCTGGCGGTCCTAAGGCCGCGAGGCATAGCTTACCTAGACGACATCCTGATACAGGTGTCAAGCTTTCAAATTGCCAAATCTCATACAGAGATAGTTCTGGCATTCCTGAGGTCGCATGGGTGGAAAGTGAACGAAGAAAAGAGTTCTCTATCTCCTCTCACAAGGGTTTCCTTCCTAGGGACTCTAATAGATTCTATAGAAATGAAAATTTACCTGACGGAGTCCAGTTTATCAAAACTTATAAATGCTTGCCGTGTTCTTCACTCCATTCCGCGCCCCACGGTGGCTCACTGCATGGAAGTAATCGGCTTAATGGTAGCAGTGATGGACATAGTGCCATTTGCGCGCCTGCATCTCAGAGCGCTGCAATTATGCATGCTCCGTTAGTGGAATGGGGATTACAGATTTGTCCCCTCTACTAAATCTGGATCAGGAAACCAGAGATTCTCTTCTCTGGTGGTTATCTCGGGTCCATCTGTCCAAGGGTATGACCTTTCGCAGACCAGATTGGACAATTTTAACAACAGATGTGCCAGCCTTCTAGGCTGGGGTGCAGTCTGGAACTCACTGTTGGCTCAGGGTTCATGGACTCAGGAGGAGAAACTCCTCCCAATAAATATTCTTGAGTTAAGAGCAATATTCAATGTTCTAGCTTGGCCTCAGTTAGCAACACTGAGGTTCATCAGATTTCAGTTGGACAACATCACGACTGTGGCTTACATCAACCATCAAGGGGGAACCAGGAGTTCCCTAGCGATGTCAGAAGTCTCCAAGATAATTCGCTGGGCAGAGACTCACTCTTGCCACCTGTCAGCGATCCATATCCCAGGTGTAGAGAACTGGGAGGCAGATTTTCCAAGTCGTCAGACTTTTCTTCCGGGGGAGTGGGAACTCCATCCGGAGGTGTTTGCTCAATTGGTTCTCCATTGGGGCAAACCAGAATTGGATCTCATGGCGTCTCGCCAGAACGCCAAGCTTCCTTGTTACGGATCTAGGTCCAGGGACCCAGAAGCGGCACTGATAGATGCTCTAGCAGCGCCTTGGTTCTTCAACCTGGCTTATGTGTTTCCACCGTTTTCCTCTGCTCCCTCGTCTGATTGCCAAAATCAAACAAGAGAGAGCATCGGTGATATTGATAGCGCCTGCGTGGCCACGCAGGACCTGGTATGCAGACCTAGTGGATATGTCATCCTTTCCACCATGGACTCTGCCTCTGAGACAAGACCTTCTAATACAAGGTCCTTTCAATCATCCAAATCTATTTTCTCTGAGACTGACTGCATGGAGATTGAACGCTTGATCCTATCAAAGCGTGGCTTCTCCGAGTCCGTAATTGATACCTTAATACAGGCACGAAAGCCTGTCACCAGGAAAATTTACCACAAGATATGGCGTAAATATCTTCATTGGTGTGAATCCAAGAATTACTCATGGAGTAGGGTTAGGATTCCTAGGATATTGTCTTTCCTCCAAGTGGGTTTGGACAAAGGATTATCAGCTAGTTCTTTAAAGGGACAGATTTCTGCTCTGTCTATTCTTTTACACAAACGTCTGGCAGAAGTTCCAGACGTTCAGGCATTTTGTCAGGCTTTAGTTAGAATTAAGTCTGTGTTTAAACCTGTTGCTCCTCCATGGAACTTAAACTTGGTTCTTAAAGTTCTTCAAGGGGTTCCGTTTGAACCCCTTCATTCTATTGATATCAAACTTCTTTCATGGAAAGTTCTTTTTTTGATGGCTATTTCCTCGGCTCGAAGAGTCTCGGAGTTATCTGCCTTACATTGTGATTCTCCTTATCTGATTTTTCATTCAGATAAAGTTGTTCTGCGTACAAAACCTGGGTTTCTCCAACATAGGTGTGTCCGGTCCACGGCGTCATCCTTACTTGTGGGATATTCTCTTCCCCAACAGGAAATGGCAAAGAGCCCAGCAAAGCTGGTCACATGATCCCTCCTAGGCTCCGCCTTCCCCAGTCATTCTCTTTGCCGTTGTACAGGCAACATCTCCACGGAGATGGCTTAGAGTTTTTTGGTGTTTAAATGTTTTTCCTATACCCAAGCGGGTGGCGGACATAGTAAATAAGGAGTGGGAAAGGCCCGGCATACCTTTTGTCCTCCCCCTTTATTTAAGAAATTAGTTCCTATAGTCGACCCCAGAAAGGACTTATAGCATACAGTCCCCAAGGTCGAGGGGGCGGTTTCTACTCTAAACAAACGCACTTCTATTCCTATAGAAGATAGTTGTGCTTTCAAGATCCTATGGATTAAAGGTTAGAGGGTTTGCTTAAAAAGATGTTTGTTCAGCAAGGTTACCTTCTACAACCAATTTCATGCATTGTTCCTGTCACTACAGCTGCGTGTTTCTGGTTCGAAGAACTAGAAAAGTCGCTCAATAAAGAATCTTCGTACGAGGAGGTTTTGGACAGAGTTCAAGCTCTTAAATTGGCTAACTCTTTTTTATTTTAGATGCCGCTTTGCAATTAGCTAGATTAGCGGCGAATAATTCAGGGTTTGCTATCGTGGCGCGCAGAGCGCTTTTGCTTAACATCCCTTTCAAGGGTAAAACACTGTTTGGCCCTGACTTGAAAGAGATTATTTCAGACATCACTGGGGGAAAGGGCCACGCCCTTCCTCTGGATAGGTCTTTTAAGGCTAAAAAGAAGCCAAATTTTCGTCCCTTTCGCAGAAACGGACCAGCCTCAAATTCTACACCCTCTAAGCAAGAGGGTAATACTTCTCAAACCAAGCCAGCCTGGAGGCCGATGCAAGGCTGGAACAAGGGTAAGCAGGCCAAGTCACCTGCCACTGCTACCAAAACAGCATGAAGTGTTGGCCCCCGATCTGGGAAGGATCTGGTGGGGGGCAGACTTCTCTCTTTGCTCAGGCTGGGGCAAGAGATGTTCAGGATCCTTGGGCGCTAGAAATAGTTTCTCAAGGTTATCTCCTGGAATTCAGGGAACTACCCCCAAGGGGAAGGTTCCACGGGTCTCAATTATCTTCGAACAGGCATTCTTACACTGTGTAGAAGACCTGTTAAGCATGGGAGTGATTCATCCTGTTCCATTAGGAGAACAAGGGATGGGTTTTTACTCCAACCTGTTCATAATTCCCAAAAAAGAGGGAACATTCAGACCTATTTTAGATCTCAAGATTCTAAACAAGTTTCTAAGGGTTTCATCATTCAAAATGGAAACCATTCGAATGATCCTTCCTACCATCCAGGAAGGTCAATTCATGACCACGGTGGACTTAAAGGATGCGTACCTACGTATTCCTATCCACAAGGAACATTTTCGGTTCCTAAGGTTCGCCTTTCTGGACAAGCATTACCTGTGGCACTTCCATTCGGATTAGCCACTGCTCCAAGGATTTTCACAAGGGTACTAGGGTCCCTTCTAGCGGTGCTAAGACCAAGGGGCATTGCAGTAGTACCTTACTTGGACGACATCCTGATTCAAGTGTCGTCTCTGTCAAAAGCAAGGGCTCATACGGACATTGTCCTAGCCTTTCTCAGATCTCACAGGTGGAAGGTGAACATAGAAAAAAGTTCTCTGTCCCCGTCAACAAGAGTTCCCTTCTTGGGAACAATAATAGTTTCCTTAGAAATGAAGGTTTTTCTGACAGAGGCCAGAAAATCAAAACTTCTAAGCTCTTGTCAGGTACTTCATTCTGTTCTTCTTCCTTCCATAGCGCAGTCCATGGAAGTAATAGGGTTGATGGTTGCGGCAATAGACATAGTTCCTTTTGCACGAATTCATCTAAGACCATTGCACCTGGGCATGCTCAGACAGTGGAATGGGGATTATACAGACTTGTCTCCGACTATACAAGTAGATCAAATAACCAGAGATTCACTCCGTTGGTGGCTGACCCTGGACAACCTGTCACAGGGAATGAGCTTCCGCAGACCAGAATAGGTCATTGTCACGACCGACGCCAGTCTGGTGGGCTGGGGCGCGGTCTGGCAACCCCTGAAAACTCAGGGTCTATGGTTTCGGGAAGACTCTCTTCTCCCGATAAACATAATGGAACTGAGAGCGATATTCAATGCTCTCAAGGCTTGGCCTCGACTAGCAAAGGCCAAATTCATAAGGTTTCAATCAAGTCATCATGACGACTGTTACATATATCAACCATCAGGGGGTAACAAGGAGTTCCCTGGCGATGGAGGAGCATCCGGGGGAGTGGGAACTCCATCTGGAAATCTTTGCCCAAATAACTCAATTATGGGGCATTCCAGACTTGGTTCTGATGGCCTCTCGTCAGAACTTCATGGTCCCTTGTTACGGGTCCAAATCCAGGGATCCCAAGGCGACTCTATTGGATACAATAGTAGCACCTTGGATCTTCAACCTAGCTTATGTATTCCCACCGTTTCCTCTCATTCCCAGGCTGGTAGCCAGGATCAATCTGGAGAGGGCTTCGGTGACCTTGATAGTTCCTGTGTGGCCACGCAGGACTTGGTATGCAGACCTGGTGAATGTGTCATCGGCTCCACCATGGAAGCTACCTTTGAGACAGGACCTTCTTATTCAGGGTCCATTCGAACATCCGAATCTGGTTTTCCTCCAACTGACTGTTTGGGGTTTGAACGCTTGATTTTATCAAAGCGTGGGTTTTCAGATTCTGTAATAGATACTCTTATTCAGGCTAGAAAGCCTGTAACTAGAAAAATTTACCATAATATATGGAAAAAATATATCTGTTGGTGTGAATCTAAAGGATTCCCATGGAACAAGATAAAAATTCCTAAGATTCTTTCCTTTCTACAAGAAGGTTTGGAGAAAGGATTTTCTGCGAGTTCTCTGAAGGGACAGATCTCTGCTTTATCTGTTTTACTTCACAAAAGGCTGGCAGCTGTGCCAGACGTTTAAGCGTTTGTTCAGGCTCTGGTTAGAATCAAGCCTGTTTACAGACCTTTGACTCTTCCCTGGAGTCTTAATCTAGTTCTTTCAGTTCTTCAAGGGGTTCCGTTTGAACCCTTACATTCCATAGATATTAAGTTATTATCTTGGAAAGTTTTGTTTTAGGTTGCAATTTCTTCCGCTAGAAGAGTTTCTGAGTTTTCTGCTCTGCAGTGTTCTCCGTCCTATCTGGTCCATGCAGATAAGGTGGTTTTTACGTACTGAGCCTGGTTTTCTTCCGAAGGTTGTTTCCAACAAAAATATTAACCAGGAGATAGTTGTACCTTCTTTGTGTCCGAATCCAGTTTCATAGAAGGAACGTTTGTTACACAATTTGGACGTTGTCCGTGCTCTAAAATTCTATTTAGATGCTACAAAGGATTTCAGACAAACATCTTCCTTGTTTGTTGTTTATTCTGGTAAAAGGAGAGGTCAAAAAGCAACTTCTACCTCTCTATCTTTTTGGCTTAAAAGCATCATCAGATTGGCTTATGAGACTGCCGGACGGCAGCCTCCTGAAAGAATCACAGCTCATTCCACTAGGGCCGTGGCTTCCACATGGGCCTTTAAGAACGAGGCTTCTGTTGATCAGATATGTAAGGCAGCGACTTGGTCTTCACTGCACACTTTTACCAAATTTTACAAATTTGATACTTTTGCTTCTTCTGAGGCTATTTTTGGGAGAAAGGTTTTGCAAACCGTGGTGCCTTCCATCTAGGTGACCTGATTTGCTCCCTCCCATCATCCGTGTCCTAAAGCTTTGGTATTGGTTCCCACAAGTAAGGATGACGCCGTGGACCGGACACACCTATGTTGGAGAAAACAGAATTTATGTTTACCTGATAAATTAATTTCTCCAACGGTGTGTCCGGTCCACGGCCCGCCCTGGTTTTTTAATCAGGTCTGATGATTTCTTTTCTTTAACTACAGTCACCACGGTATCATATGATTTCTCCTATGCAAATATTCCTCCTTTACGTCGGTCGAATGACTGGGGAAGGCGGAGCCTAGGAGGGATCATGTGACCAGCTTTGCTGGGCTCTTTGCCATTTCCTGTTGGGGAAGAGAATATCCCACAAGTAAGGATGACGCCGTGGACCACACACACCGTTGGAGAAAGTAATTTATCAGGTAAACATAAATTCTGTTTTTTACCTAAGGTGGTTTCTAACAAGAATATCAATCAAGAGATTGTTGTTCCATCATTATTTCCTAATCCTTCTTCAAAGAAGGAACGTCTTTTGCATAATCTAGACGTAGTCCGTGCCTTGAAGTTTTACTTACAGGCTACTAAAGATTTTCACCAAACATCTAACCTGTTTGTTGTTTACTCTGGACAGAGGAGAGGTCAAAAGGCCTCGGCAACCTCTTTTTGGCTTCGGAGTATAATCCGTTTAGCCTATGAGACTGCTGGACAGCAGCCTCCTGAAAGGATTACAGCTCATTCCACTAGAGCTGTGGCTTCCACCTGGGCCTTTAAAAATGAGGCCTCTGTTGAACAGATTTGCAAGGCTGCGACTTGGTCTTCGCTTCATACTTTTTCCAAATTTTCCAAATTTGATACTTTTGCTTCTTCGGAGGCTGTTTTTGGGAGAAAGGTTCTACAGGCAGTGGTTCCTTCCGTTTAAGTTCCTGCCTTGTCCCTCCCATCATCCATGTACTTTAGCTTTGGTATTGGTATCCCACAAGTAATGGATGATCCATGGACTGGATACACTTAACAAGAGAAAACATAATTTATGCTTACCTGATAAATTTATTTCTCTTGTAGTGTATCCAGTCCACGGCCCTCCCTGTCCTTTTAAGGCAGGTCTAAATTTTAATTAAACTTCAGTCACCACTGCACCCTATGGTTTCTCCTTTCTCGTCTTGTTTCGGTCGAATGACTGGATATGGCAGTGAGGGGAGGAGCTATATAGCAGCTCTGCTGTGGGTGATCCTCTTGCAACTTCCTGTTGGGAAGGAGAATATCCCACAAGTAATGGATGATCTGTGGACTGGATACACTACAAGAGAAATAAATTTATCAGGTAAGCATAAATTATGTTTTTTCCTGCGGTTGCCCCTACTAGGCGTTAAGGTTTGATCTGTCGTTCATCAGGAGTTGGGATGCTCATTCATTTGTAAATTCCTTGAGCTGTAGGGGGTTCTGTGAGGTTGATCCTGAGAGGATCTTTAGAGACTTCTTATCTTCTGAAACTAGATTTCTAGGTTTTGTACTCTGTTCTCCTTAGTCTTTAGACTTAGGGGTGTTGTCCCTCGAGCCTTTAGGGGTTAAGCCCCTGTCTCTGGGATACTTACATGAACGTTCAGTGCATCAACTATGCTGCAAGGTCTTCTCCGGATGGGGTAACCCGATGGTTCCACAGGAGTTATTAGTTTGAAGCCAGTTCCGGGTGTCCGGTTTTATGGTCCTGATCCTTGTCTTTGGATGTTTTGGGTTTTGTGTGTCCAGATCTGTTAGATGCCTCTGTACAGCCTAGTTGGGCGGGGTTTTCTTTCTCTTAATAGAGAATTGGAATTTCTTCTGGGCCGGCTGTAGTAGCCGGATGGTTCCCGTCAATCGGTATTGTCCTTTTTTTTTTTTTTTTTTTTTTTTAAAACGGTTTTTTAGTCAGACAATCAAGAAAGGTTACGTAAAAGAGGAGAGGCAGGTAAAAACCTTTACAGCATAGTTATTTCAAAACATCCTGGATATAAGGTTAAGATTGAGGTTTTCATCTTAAGGAATTAAATGTGGTATTAATAAGCTTTAAATGAACTTAAAGTCGCTTTACACATCCAGAAGTTGCAGTAGAGAAAGGTTACCTGAACATAAATGCTTTGTCTACATTTTATAATTTATTTAAATAAATAACAGTAAAACAAAATTATTCAACCATATAATGTAAAACGTACAAATCAAAGTTAATTGGAATAAAATTATCTAGCATCTTGTCAGGGATATGATTATTGGGAGTCTATATAGAGTAATAAGCTACGGAATGAACACAGGTGAGACAAGGAGGGAGTTCACACCTTGGGAGACCTTATATTGGACTGACCGGGTATGTGGCTGTATATATATGTGTGTCTGTGTCCAAATGGTGGGGTATTGTCCTTTTTGACGTCTGTCTACAGCTTTACGCTCCATGCCTGTGAGAGGTTATGTCTTTGTTTCCCCTCCCTTTGGGGTAGGAACAACGGGCATTCCACAGTATCCACATGGTGCCCCGGAGGTCTTTTTCTTCCTCTGTTCGGTGGGGTCCTCCCTGCCTTGTGTGCAGGATGTCATGTGAAGGGTTGGATTTCCGGTGTCATGCCATTTTCTGTAAGTTTCAGTATGAGGTCTCTTTTTGGGAGTGTCCCTTCTCTTGGGAAGGGAGCTGTGTCAGGGTTCTAGAACCCGAGCTTATCCTTGGGGGAGGGGTCTGGATCCCCTCCGTTCTCATACCTGAGAGTCTTGGTGGTTCCGGGAGCCTTTAATTCCCTTGTCCTTCGGACATTGCCAGTCGATTCCGTTACCTCTGAGTGGGGGTCTGGGATCTGACTGTTCTGTTGAGCCTTGACCGCGTATCATCAAAAGATCTTGTGGGCCTTCCTTAGGTGGGAGGCTTCATAGTGTTTCCTTCCCTCAGCAGGTAGCTCTTTCTCTGATGGTTTTGGGTGCTTTCCTTCCTCCCTGTTATTCTTGGGAGGGAGTTGCTCTGCACTTTTCAGAGTTTTTCCTCTGGGAGTGTCCTAGTGCAGATTCCTGGCTGTTAATTAGCAAGTGTTGACGGTTTGCGTCTGCTTAGACCTTTTTGCAGAGGGAAGCCTGTGGCTTCATCTGGAGCATAATACGATATTATGGTGCTGTTTTTAGCGGCTCCCGGTGGGTGGTTTTATTCCTCTGTCACTCTATCCTGAGTGCGGGTTTGCACTCTGTAAGGTAGAGGATCTACCTTGTCCCTCTAGGTTCCAAGATTGGGGCGTTACTTGGTCCCTTGGACTTCCATGCAGATAGGGGTCTGGGATTTTCCTCCCTTTACTCTGCTCGATCGGTAGGGTTCGTTCCCTACACGTTTATGTCCTGTTGCAACCTTGGTTGTGCTCTTGGAGTTAAGCTTGGGGTTCTTGATTGCCCTAGTTGTTTGTCTGGTGGTCCTTTTGGACTTTATCTGAGTACTTCTTCTTCCCTTCTGTGAGAATGTGGAGGTCCCCCCTTCCCTCGGGTTGGGGGTGACTTTTATGTGTGGCTTGGAGCCTGCGTAATTTTGTCTCCTTGGAGGCCTTTGTGCTTGGTTGAGTCTAGTGATTCTGGACCGTCTCTAGCAAGGGCCTTACTGGTTTTAACTGATGGGCAGTTACTTGGTCCTTTCCGTTTTTTGTTCCTTCTGGTGAAGCAGTTTTTTTGTCGGGGTTTGGGTGATTTCAGGCTGTGATGTCCTCAGAAGGAGCCGCCTCATGTACCCGCCCGTTTTGCATTCAGTGTCCTCTAGCTTGGGTATTGTTTTCCCAAAAGTAATGAATGCAGCTGTGGACTCTCCCCGTTAAGATGAAAAACTTAAATTATTCTTACCTGATAATTTTCTTTTCTTCTGACGGGGAGAGTCCACAGCTCCCCGCCCGCATTTTTATCTATGGGGCGGCCGTATTTTTCGTTTTTTATTCTTCTGGCAACTTTTTCACCCTGATATTTCTCCTACTGTTCCTTGTTCCCTCTGCAGCATGACTGGGGGTTGAGGGAAGTGGGGGAGGTTTTTAAGCCTTTGACTGGGGTGTCTTTGCCTTTTCCTGGTGGCCAGGTTATGTATTTCCCAAAAGAAATGAATGCAGCTGTGGACACTCCCCATCAGAAGAAAAGAAAAAGATCAGGTAAGCATAATTTAAGTTTTTACCTGTATGGAATCTAGGGAATCTGCTTCACCGTAGAGATTCACTGTTTGCTGCAGGTACAAGATCGGCACATGTGTTTGCTTTTTTTTTTTTTTTTTTTGCGAGTAAGCAGCGCAAAGAGCGTAGTGAACTGCACTTGCGCAGTTCTACCTCAAGCAGATGCGGCTTGAAGTTACCAGCACGGGAGCGTGCTGGCAATAGGTAACATAGGGCGTATGGTGCAGCTCCTATTGGATGTAACAGCTGCCTGTCACACTAAAGCATAACAAATTCAGATACGGAGGCAGTATAGAAGCAGGGAACAGAGGCGCATAAAAATGGGTATAACAATAGCTATAGTGTGTGTGTAATAGAAATACTAGCATCAATATGCATATATTTAAAAGTTCTTTCATACTATGTAAATTAACTTAAGTGAGTTTACCATCACTTTAAAGTACATCGACCTCTGTGATTGAAAATATGGTAAACTGATGACCTTATTTTGATCCCAAAAAGTTTTCTTTTGGTCCAAATTTACCTTTTCATAAAGAAAATCATGGAGAAAAGGACTTTCCTTCTCCCACAGATTAAGTCAAAGAATTACCTATGGCCTTCATTTCAATCACCTCTAGGATCTTCCTTTCAGTGTCAGCATTCCTCCCCTAACTAGTAAACATAATGTCTCTCTCCAGCTAACACTGGCTCGGACAACTAAAGTGTCTCTTGCAGGCCTTACAGTGTGTATGTAATTTGTTTCTTCATGAGTCTTCATCCTAAATCCTGATCTAATTTTATTTTCCTTTTCTTTTTTAGTTGGGTTAGGCTGTTTCCCTCCTTGCTCTTCACCCAGCTTTCCTAAAACAATCTCCCTTTTCTCCAACATTGGTGTGTCCGGTCCACGGCGTCATCTCTTCCCCAACAGGAAATGGCAGAGTCCCAGCAAAGCTGGCCATATAGTCCCTCCTAGGCTCCGCCCACCCCAGTCATTCTCTTTGCCGTTGCACAGGCAACATCTCCACGGAGATGGTTAAGAGTTTTTTGGTGTTTAAATGTAGTTTTTATTCTTCTATCAAGTGTTTGTTATTTTAAAATAGTGCTGGTATGTACTATTTACTCTGAAACAGAAAAGGATGAAGATTTCTGTTTGTGAGAGGAAGATGATTTTAGCAGACAGTAACTAAAA